>NC_059278.1:16624488-16676988 GCF_017591435.1 Portunus trituberculatus | reverse complement strand
GAGGGAGGGGGGTAAATACATAGCTGCGTCACAGTTTCGTTTTCTTTTTTTCCGTTTTCTTTTTAAAATTTGTCAGTAGCTAAATTTCTTGCCTTTTCTTTTTCCTCTTTTTCTTTTCTTTTGTTTCTTTTGTGTCTTTATTTCGCGTCATTCTTTTTTTTCTTTCGTTATTTATTTTTTTGTTCCTTCTTTGTTGTTGTTTTTATTCGCATTTTCTTCATTTTTCTCTTTCTCCTTTATTTATCTTATTTCCTTTATTCCTTCCTTTATTCGTCCTTCCACCTTCTTTTATCAAGTTATTCCCTTTTCACTATTTTTCCTCTTTATTTTTTCATTTATTGTCTTTTTTCCATCATTCTATCTTAATTGTTCTCTCTATTCCTCATTCTCTTTCCTTCATTCCTTCGTTTTTTCTTCCTTCCACCTTCCTTTATCAATTCATTTCTTTCATCCTTTTTCTTCTTTATTTTTCATTTATTCTCTTTTTTCCATCATTCTATCCTAATTATTCTTTCTCTTCTTCATTCTCTTTCCTTCATTCCTTCGTTTTTTTCTTCCTTCCACCTTCCTTTATCAAATTATTCTTTTTCATTCTTTTTCCTCTTTATTTTTCATTTGTTATTTTTCCATCACTCTTTCTTAATTATTCTCTCTATTCTTCATTCAAATTCTCAAGATTCATTAACTTACATTTTTCTTTATTTTTCTTTATTATTTCTTTTTTTTTCATTTATTCTCTTTTTTTTGCATCTTTTATTTTTTTCTATTCTTCACTCAATTTTTTTTTCCAGCAACCTCGCCAGTCAAGATTAAAAATTTACTTTCTTTTTTCATTTTCTTCGTTGTATTATTTATATTTTTTGTATCTATTCTTCTCTGTCTGTCTGTCTGTCTCTCTCTCTCTCTCTCTCTCTCTCTCTCTCTCTCTCTCTCTCTCTCTCTCTCTCTCTCTCTCTCTCTCTCTCTCTCTCTCTCTCTCTCTGCTTTTCCTTTTCTTCTTTTTCTTCTTCGTCTCTTCTACTTCTTCTTCTTCTTCTTCTTATTATTATTATTATTATTATTATTATTATTATTATTATTTATTATTATTTATTTTTTTTCTTCTTCCTCCTCTTGTTGTTGTTGTTGTTGTTGTTCTTCTTCTTCTTCTTCTTATCCTCCTCCTCCTCCTTCTTCTTCTTCTTCTTCTTCTTCTTCTTCTTCTTCTTCTTCTTCTTCTTCTTCTTCTTCTTCTTCTTCTTCTTCTTCTTCTTCTTCTTCTTCTTCTTCTTCTTCTTCTTCTTCTTCTTCTTCTTCTTCTTCTTCTACTTCTTCCACTTCTTCTCCTTCTCCTTCATTTTCCTTCAGTGTCGCGGATCAAGATCAGAATTTTCCTCTTTTTTATTAATTCTCCTCATTGCATTATTCATCCAATTTTTTCCCTATCTAATTACTCATGCTCTCAATTTATTCTCTCTAATTATTCAAATCCTCTATTATTTCCTATCTAATTCTCCATAAACTCTATTTTTTTATGTACTCACTCAAACTCTCTTTCATTCTTTCTAATTACTCAAAGTATTTTTTTTATATATACCTAATTATTCAAACTATTTATTCTATCTAATAAATCAAACTCTATTTATTTATTTTTTTTTTTTGTTTTTTATTTTCTAATTTCTCAAACCAGTTTTTTATATCTAATTACTCAAACACTCTCAATTTTCTATATAATTATTTAAACTCTATTTATTCTATCTAATTACTCAAACTCTATTGTAACTATCTAATTACTTAAACTCTCTATTGTAACTATCTAATTACTCATACTCTATTTTTTTTTCTTTATAATTCCTCAAACTATCTTTTTTATATCTAATTACTCAATCACTCAATTTTCTATCTCATTACTAAACTCTATTCATTCTATCTAATTCCTCAAACTCTATTCTTTTCTGTTTAATTCTTCAAACTTTATTTTTTTTTCTCTCTGCTCAAACTCTCTATTTTAACTAGCTAATTACCTAAACTCTATTTTTTATGTAATTCCTCAAATTCTCTATTTCTTTCCCGCGCTTTCCACAACCTCGCTGGCCAAGATTTCACAAACTCGCCCCAAGACTCAAGATAGCCCACGAAAATTTTCACCGCCACCACTTACGAAAAAAAAGGAAAAATGAATAAAGGAAGTGAAATTTATAAAGTTTGAGATAAAATAAAACACTCTTAAAAGAATAAAAAAAAAAACGTTATAAAGTTTGAAATAGGATAAAACACTCACTCTTAAACCCTAAAAACGAAGCCAGAAGAGTCACCAGGGGACTGAAACCTCTGTTAAAGAATCCGATCCTAAGGTTAGAGTGATTTACGCTTAGCCAGGGACGAATCAGAGACGGGTGAGGGAGATTAGATCGGGCAGGGCAGATCAGTAAGTCCTCAGAGGGAGATTATGGCTATTAGAAGGGGGATCACAGCCGTGGCCATAAGGATCCGAATCTCTATGGGGGAATTATACATAAGGAGTTGAGATTTTTTTAGGTTTAGTTAGGTTAGGTTGGTGTTTGAGCAGGTGTTGGTGTTTTGGGTGGTGTAATGAGGGTGTTGAAGTGAAAATGAGGGTGTTGTGCTCTTAATAATATCCATTTCATTGTTTTTTTTGTTGTTGTTCCTATTTATCTTTGTTTTTTTCTCCTTCTCTTCCTTCTTCTTCTGTTCTATTTGTTTCTAAGTTGTTTGTGTTATTGTTTCATCTTTGTTCTTTCTCCTTTTTTTTTTGTTTATCCTTCTTCTTCTTCTTCTTCTTCTTCTTCTTCTTCTTCTTCTTCTTCTTCTTCTTCTTCTTCTTCTTCTTCTTCTTTTCTTCCAACTTAATCTTGTGTTCTCTTTTTTCTCTCTTGTTCTCTTCTTTCCTCTCCTCCTTCACTTCCCCCGAGCTTAACTTCGTGTTCTTTCCTCCTCCTCCTCCTCCTCCTCCTCCTCCTCCTCCTCCTCCTCCTCCTCCTCCTCCTCCTCCCATTAACTCAATTGGCCTCTCTCACTTTAGATTATTTTGGTTTATCATGAAAAAGCCTCCTAAGGGACAACAGGTCTGCTACTGCTTGTTTTTCCCTTTATCCACCGCCTCCTCCTCCTCCTCCTCCTCCTCCTCCTCCTCCTCCTCCTCCTCATCCTCTTTTTCTTCCTACGCTCATCAGACTTCTTTTGTTTACGCATTTCATTTCTGCGCTCACAAGGAAGAGGAGGAATGAAAGCACGTCCTCTTCCTCCTCCTCCTCCTCCTCCTCCTCCTCCTCCTTTAGAATAGTAAGTCAACTAACCTTAAGTGTGGTGCTGTTTGATCTTCCTTTGTATTGCTCTTCTTCCTTTTCCTCCTCCTCCTCCTCCTCCTCCTCCTCCTTCTTCTCCTCCTCCTCCTCCTCCTCCTCCTCCTCCTCCTCCTCCTCCTCCTCCTACTCCTCATCCTCCTCTTCCTCTTCGGGGTCCTTCAGGCCTGGCTAACCTCCAGGAGAAATCGATGAAAGCCCGTAGGATTCTTGGGGCAGGACGGGAAGGAGGAGGAGGAGGAGGAGGTGGAGGAGGCGGAAGCTAGGGCGTGGTGCATCTCTCTCTCTCTCTCTCTCTCTCTCTCTCTCTCTCTCTCTCTCTCTCTCTCTCTCTCTCGTAAATCACAAAGTTAGGAAGGGGCACACAGGGGCGACATTGATAGGTTAAGGGGAGGTAGAGGCGCCCTTCCTGACTATATAATAGGCCCCTCTGGTTGTTCTACGGGAGGGACGAGTGATAGAAAACTGGATGTGTGCCAGGATGAATTAATGGGGGACTTTTTCATATCATTTCTTTCTTGTTATTCTCTTCAAAGGGGCGTGATTTTTTTTATTTTTTATCTTCTCGTGTGTGTGTGTGTGTGTGTGTGTGTGTGTGCAGTGCCTTGTCTGGTCTATAGGTAGCACCGTGTTATCATTTACTTGGGGCGAGAGAGAGAGAGAGAGAGAGAGTATAAAAATAGTGAAAAATTGTGAAAAGGACAAATTGAATACTTTAAAATCAATCACAAAATAAAATAAAAAACTGCAACAAAAAAAATAAAAAAAGAAGAAAATAGCACTTTGAAAATACAATCACTGGGAACACGAGCGAAAAAAGAGTATGGAGAGAGAGAGAGAGAGAGAGAGAGAGAGAGAGAGAGAGAGGAAGAGAAAATGATACGTAGGACACTGATGGAGACGCAGAAGAAGGAGTAAGGAGGAGGAGGAGGAGGAGGGTGGGAGTAGGAGGTAGGAGTCCCCGTGGTGCTTATGGGGGTCCCCTGAGTGCCAATTACCTCCTCTTGCCCTCAGGAGCCGTGAGGACACGAAACCTCCTCCGGCCCATGGGAAGGAGGAGGAGAGATGCGTGAGAGAAGGAAAGGTATAGAGTTCTTGATGGGAGAGTAAAGATCAGAGAGAGAGAGAGAGAGATCCGCAACTTGCCAATCAAACTGAAATAAAAATCCTTGAAAATCTTTCCGACCTTGAGAGAGAGAGAGAGAGAGAGAGAGAGAGAGAGAGAGAGCCGCTATGTTGGTATTTGTGGCGTTGTAACAGACGAGGATGGGAGAGAGAAAGAAGGGGCGAGGCAGAGAGAGAGAGAGAGAGAGCCGCTATGTTGATATTTGTGGCGTTGTAACAGACGAGGATGGGAGAGAGAAAGAAGGGGCGAGGCAGAGAGAGAGAGAGAAAGAACGGGCAAGGCAGAGAGAGAGAGAGAGAGAGAGAGGGTAGGGGTGGGGGCTCATGGCGTTGACAGAGAGAGTGCTGCCGTTCCTGGATTTCCCAATGGCACCGTTCAAGGGATTTGCGCCCCCTTCCCCTTTCTAGCCCCCTCCCCTCCTTCTAACCCTCCCCCCCTCTAACCCCTCCCTCAATTTCGTTCCTTAATATATTGAAAATTCATCTTTTTCTCTTTTTTTTTTTTTCCTTTTTGCAGTCTTATTTCTTTGAGTCGTACCAATCGTTCCTTTTTCCCTCCCCCCTTCTCTCTCTCTCTCTCTCTCTCTCTCTCTCTCTCTCTCTCTCTCTCTCTCTCTCTCTCTCTCTCTCTCTCTCTCTCTCTCTCTCTCTCTCTCTCTCTCTCTCTCTCTCTCTTTTAGGTATAACTATTTTGCAGTTTGTCTGTGTAAAAATTTATTGAGACATTTTAATTTCCGCTTAGGACAACAGAGAGAGAGAGAGAGAGAGAGAGAGAGAGAGAGAGAGAGAGAGAGAGAGAGAGAACAATAAACCCACCAAGCTTGTGTATTTCGAACTAAAGTGAGAGCTGAAAAATAATAATAATAATAATAAAAACGGGAAAGAAAAAAATAATGTTCTCTCCTTCTCTCTTGTTACTTTGAGACGAAACTTTCCTAACGACGAAGAGATGAGAGAGGAAGGCATTCAGAGCGAGACTTTGAGGGCGTCTACCACCATCAGAAAGTCTTGATTGTCGTGTGTGTGTGTGTGTGTGTGTGTGTGTGTGTGTGTGTGTGTCTGAACCATATCCCCACCTCACCTCCACTACTTTCAAAACACTGTGTTATTGAAGTGGCACGTGTTTTTACTGGTATTTTTTTATGGTTTTAGCGATAAGTTAATGCGATTTCTATACATTAACAGGATAATCAGTAGTGGGAATCTGGCGTATCATGTGTGTGGCTTTTAAAAATACTCGTGGTGAAAGAGTAAAGTGTGTGTGTGTGTGTGTGTGTGTGTGTGTGTGTGTGTGTGTGTGTGTGTGTGTGTGTGTTATGTAGACAAGGAATGTAACAGGTATAAAGATAGCATGTTATTCTCCCGCATGATGCAAGGAGGTAAATATATACATGGTGCTGCTTGCTTAGATGAGGAAGTGAAGTGAGGGGAGAAGGAGAAGAGAAGGAGGAGGAGGAGGAGGAGGAGGAGGAGGAGGAGGAGCCAATTCGCGGAAACTGCTTGTATTTCTTACCTGAGGGACGCGAGACGACCATGAGGAGGCAAGACATGAAAGTATAGAAATGAGCTTCTGTTGTGTGTGTGTGTGTGTGTGTGTGTAGCAATGTAGACTGGTGTAAATCGTGACTAAGGGAAAATCTAGACTGACGACAAATAGAAGCTGATAAACAAAACAGGATAACGGGAACGGAATGAGTGTTGGAGTGAAAACGGACAGACTATATAGTGTCTACGGAACGACAGGAAGCTATGACCATGAAAAAAATTATAATGACGACAAACGAAGGTAATGAAGGACAAGAGTAGAGTGATGAGGGACAGACTGAGTGAAGGAGTAAGGTCTAACTCACCTGGAGAGCTTCTGTGTACAGGTAAATCAGGTGTAAGTCAGTTAATCTTCACTTCTGGTCACACTTAAAACCTGGTGATGAGCTTGAATCTTTTCCGTCATGTTATGCTAAACTGAATTGCCATAAAAGTTTTTGCCTGTGCCTTCCAGTGCCTTCCAGTGCCTCAGTGCCCTCAGCAGCACCAGCATGTAGGCAACCAAGCAAGCTAAGCATCTAAGCATCTCTTATTTACTTACTTACTTTGCATTTTGGAGCCACGAAGACCTAAGCTTATGTTAAATGATCTGGTTCTCTCTCCGGTTGGTATCCTGAAACACTTGTGCATCACTCCTCCGCTGCTTTCCAAAGGCTCGCTATGGTTGAAGTGACGCGGGTTTTTAAGGGTGTTTTATTGTTCTAGTGACAGATTAACAAGATTTTTCACATTATCAACGGGAGAGACACTCTTGAGAACCCGGTTAATCATCTCCATGGCCTTTGAAATCAGTCCTGGTGAGAGAGCAGTGTGTTTCAGGATACGTGCCTCTTTCTCTCTCTTGATCATTTCTGTAAACGCTTGGAATTTTCTTGCCACTTAATTCTCATCGCCTCCACAGGAAGCACTGCCTCACTAAGCCTCATTATAGCGGCAGGGGACTCAGATGGAGGGTGAGAGGCTCAGTGGAGGGTGGCAGAAGGGGGCGGCCCCGGCTCCCAGCACCCCCACCACCCCCCTGTCCCCGGCACTCCTCGGCTGTGAGTTGCAAAGTCCCTCCCGTGCTGACTGACTGACTGCCCATCCTCCCTCCCTGGTGATGCCTCGTTTTGACCTAGCTAGACCAGTGTTCCTCCCGCTGCTGCTGGTGAACTGACCGCCTCACCTGGTCTATTTTTGTGTGTTTAAGTTCACGCAGTAATACTTTCCCCTTACAAGGTTGTAGTACAAGTTTTGGGGAGTGTGCTCAGTGATTTTTTTGCACCTGCCTCACTCCCGCCTGTGTGCTGTACTCCCCACTCCCCACCCACTCCATGACACTCCTCTCGCATCTTCTTTGCACTTCCTTATTAACTTTTTTGTGTATTCTCTCCAGTTCAGTAATTGTACGATATTTTTTTTGTCTCTTTTTCTAACACCACCACTACTAATACTACTGAGTGGTTTTGACAAAGCTCTAATTTTCAGCAGTATAATGTTGGTGTTATAGAGAGTGTTTATCTTTGTGTGTGTGTGTGTGTGTGTGTGTGTGTGTGTGTGTGTGTGTGTGTGTGTGTGTGTGTGTGTGTGTTTAGTATGCGTGCCAGCTAACACTCGTGGAGGCTGGCGAGTCACTAATGAACCATATACAAAATTAACCCCTTTGGACATGAAACAATAAAAACAATTCGAAGATTGATGATAAACAACCTGCCTGGCTAGATGGAGTGACACTTGCACGATGCCTCCGTAGCCCCGCCCGAGCCCCGTGAGTGTGCCGGGCCGCGGGTTGACCACTCCCCAACTCTCCAGACCATCACAACTTGCCCCAAAACGTCCCCTCCCCCAAGCCGCTTTGTTGTCGTCACCTCCGTGTGTCGCCGTGTCGTGTCCGCGCTTCTCTCCTTGTAATGTGCCTCCTTTACCTTCTAGACCACTCTGAGGAACGAAGTGAAGGGCGCCGTGACCTCCAGCAGGGAAGACACTACCTGCAAGGACTGTCTGCATCGCCTGGCTGAGGTAAGGATAAGAGAGAGAGAGAGAAGAGAGAGAGAGAGAGAGAGAGAGAGAGAGAGAGAGAGAGAGAGAGAGAGAGAGAGAGAGAGAGACTTTTTGATACTGATACATATATTGGCCTTCGTAATATACATACATCATAAAAAAAAAGACGTAACAAAATTTAATGTAGCTAAGGTCCGTTAAGACGATGCTCTCTTACGTTCTTGCAGTATAGTAATAAGTGGTTCCCGACGCATGCTGTAGTTTGGCCCATCCATCACAAGATCATACTAGTGACAAAATAGTAATAATAATCGCAATAACAACAACAATATAAATAAGAGAGAGAGAGAGAGAGAGAGAGATGGAATGTGTTATGTCCGCATGTTTGTTCTTGCCTGCTCCTCCTCACATTCACACACTCACACGCGCACGCACACACACGCACCCAGACAGGAATTAATTAATATGTATTATTTTCTCACGCCAACTCATCCATGAACTAAATTTACTGAGTGTTTTAGACTGTCGACCTCCAGCGCTCTGTTTGTCTTTTCTTTACTGTGTTTTAAACCTATCACTGCCTTTTGGTTCATATTTCCTTGATCACTTGCTTTAAGACTCCTTTTCTTGATCTGTGGTCCACCTTTAAACATTGTACCTCATAGAAAATACAATATCTATTACCTTTCTAATCTCCTTTCTTGCCAATGCTTATTAAAATCCCATACTTTGCTCGTGGTCTGTCAAATTTTGCAGTGAAAAGTTTTAAGGAAGGGAAACACAACACAACCTTCCCACAACTTTGGGAATTCTACTAGACATGCATTAACTGAGCCTCAAATGGGAAGGTAACATGAGAAAGTGCCTTAACACCTTCAGTACAGGGAAGCATTTTTATCTTGAGTTTTGGGTGTGATTAGACGATTTTATTTCCATTAGGAAGAGGCTATGGAGGTCAGAAGTTTAATGGCCAGACTCTTCACTATTCTAATCCCCACACAAGTTTCCGAAGCTGTATAAAGTCACCAAATAGTAACCAGAATGAATATGAAAACGTGTCATGGTACTGAAGGAGTTAATGGAGTAGAGTGACTGATTTACCCTATACCTATTTAGCCGTGCCTTCACCTTCGGCCTCTCTCCTTGCCCTCTCTCTCTTCTCCCTAATCCTGAAGTTCCAAATGTCACGGGTGCCGAAATGAGACGGCTGCCGAAATAGTACCTGTTGCACCCGTTGCTTGAGTATTTGTGGAGCCCTCGCCCGCCAGCCAGACAGCCAGGCGGGGGTTGAGTCGCGGTGATCATGCGGCGGTACAAGCACCCAAACACACCGCCCGCAGACAAACAGGGTGCGTGGGGTGTGTTGGACTGCGTGTGGTGTTATTAATGCCACTGGTTCATGATTTGTTTGCCGCGGTGAGTGGTAGGTGTTGGTGATTTGGTTGAAGGTGTTGTGCATTGTGAGGGTCAGGTCAGGTTAGGTTAGGTTAGGTTGTGTTGTGACTTTATTCTTGGTGAGTTTTTATGAGTGTTGGGATGAAATGGTGGTGGTGTGTTGTATTTTTTTGGTGATTAGTCTTGGTTTAGGTGTTGCTATAGGTTTTGTTTAGGTTAGGTTAGGGTTGTTGAGGTATTAGGTAAGTCATTGTCCTTAGTTCATGACTGGTGAGTTTTGACGAGTGATGGGATGAAGAGGTGGTAGTGTGCTATATTGGTGGGGTTAGATGTGTTAGTTTAAGTGGTGTTGTGTGTTCAAATTGTGAGGTTAGCTTGTGTTGGATTAGGTGTGGTTCATTACGGTGAGTTAAGTGGTGATGAGGCGATAACATGGAGTATTTTTGGTGATGACTGGTGGATTGGTTAGGTGGTGTGTGGTGTGAGTGGTGGAGGTGGTGAGAGTACAGCTGTCATCACTACTTCTCGTGGATGAGTTGATGAAATTTAGTGCTTTTTGGTGATGACTGATGTGTTGGTGAGGTGGTGTGTGGTGTGGGAGCCTGAAGTGGTGAGTGTACAAGTGTGGTGGTTGTGCCGCGGTGTGCTCGTGTCAGGTCAGGTGACGAGTGGCGCCCCAGGGACAGTGCACGGTGCCAGCAGATCGAGCCGTGCACTCTGCAGAAAGACCACGGCTGGAGTATCGATCCCTACAGATAATGCGACGGTGACGCGGCGGTGTGGCGTGCGGTGCGTGTCAGTAGAGCCTGGCTGGCCGCCGCTCCTCCCGCCCCGAAATGTGTTATATGCATGCACGATAGCACCTGAATCCTCTTCCTACCCCGTCCCTCCCGCCCCTCATTCACGGCGCCCCTGCCTTGAGTTGACTTGAGTTTTTGTTTTGTCTGTGCTGCACGCCACGCCTCCACTCGCGCCACTGCTGCGGCACACGAGCAGCGCACAGTGGAAGGGTATAAGATGGATGATGTTCTCGTGTGTGTGTGTGTGTGTGTGTGTGTGTGTGTGTGTGTGTGTGTGTGTGTGTGTGTAGCATCAAGGCATGGGTGGCAAGTGACATGTATTTAGATAGCGCCGTGGTTCCCTGCCGTACAATTGCTACCATCGCAGCCTTCACATTGAGTCTTGTCTTAGCGGCAGCCTCGGGAGATGACGTCTTGCTGCGCCTCGAGGCAGGACCACCACCGCCTTTGTGACGCTCCAAAAAATACCCTTCAAATCAGAAAGAAAGCTTACCCTAAAACATTTCTCACTTTCTCCCGCTTATGGAGCACTTCGGCAAAAAGAGAGATAATCATCACGTCTTAATCTCTGTTACCCACGCATGTCCTCCGCGGCACCCTGATACAAAGAGATTAACTGAAAACAACACTTAAAAGAATCCCAAACTACTGACTCGTTGAAGAAGAGCAAAAAGAGTACCATGACGCGTTTCCATATTCATGCTGCTTACTATCTGGTGATTTTATACAGCTTCAGAAACTTATGTGGGGGATTGACTGTGACCATTAACCTTCTGACCCCCCATAGACCCCTAGTAATGTCAATAAAATGGTCTAATCGTACACAAATCTCAAGGAAAAAATGTGCCCCAGTATTAAAGGGGTTAAAATCACTTCATTGCGTCCACCAGTATAGCTCTCTCTGGCACTCACAGGCACGGGTAGAGCAGTGCCAGGGAAGGGGAGGCAGTGGAGGACGCGTCGCTCCCTCCCTACCCTCGCTTTTCAGCCACCGGGGGTCATTAGCGGCACATAATGAGGAGGTTTTTAGATTCAGCTCCATTGTTCGTCCCGGGACCTCCCCTTCACCCTTTCCCCGCCACCCACTCCCGCCGCCGCCTCCTCCTCCGTGTTTGAAGAGTGTGTTCAGACTCCTTAGACTTGAGAGCGTCCGTCAAGTGGAAGTCGTGTTTTAGAAGAGAGAGAGAGAGAGAGAGAGAGAGAGAGAGAGAGAGAGAGAGAGAGAGTTGGAATGCAGAGAGGCAGGCATACATACTATACTAAAGTCCGTTCATCCAAAGAATCCAGGCCGAAACTGCTAGTTCAGTTGGCAGCCCTGCCCACCCCCGCCGCCACTGAACCTTTCCGACACTTAAATTTTCTTCAAGTACATTTATTTTTCTTCAAGCTATAAACTTGTATATCTATTGAGTTAAGTGAAGAAAATTTAAGTGTCGGGAAGGTTTAGTGTCGGCGGGGTGGGCAGGGCTGCCAACCGAACTACCAGTTTCGGCCTGGATTGCTTGGATGAACGGACTATAGTATTACTGTTGTTGTTGCTTCTACTACTACTACTACTACTACTACTACTACTACTACTACTACTACTACTACTACTACTACTACTACCACTACCACTACTACTTTTACTATTACTACTACTACTACTGATAATAATAATAATAATAATAATAATAATAATAATAATACTACTACTACTACTACTACTACTACTACTACTACTGTGTGTGTGTGTGTGTGTGTGTGTGTGTGTGTGTGTGTGTGTGTGTGCGCGCGCGCGTGCGATCAACATATGACGTAAAACACGACAGAAGCAAGGTTATTCTAATAATTACGAATGATAATCTTAAATTACCAAGCCTTGCCAACGTTCGCCTCACAGCTAATCCACCGCCATTTTCTTTACAACTCTCCCAAATCAAGTGTTTTAATTTACTCGTTGGCTCCATTTCACGTTTTCTGCAACCAATTTTTCAGCGCTAATCAAAACCAATCGTTCGTTTCCGCCCTGAAAAAGACCACTCTCGTTTTCTTTGCGCTCCACTCAGCCACACTCGACAGGGGAGGACTCAAGCACCGTGTGTCGTGGCTGGTGGTGTTATTGATGTTATTGATGTGCAGACTGGAAGTGACGTGACTGACGGTGTTCTACTGCATGCTTGCCCGCCACACCTGTCTGCTGCTTACCTGTGTTGACGCATATTTATCTCACACCTGTCTCTTTCTACTTGTCCACGAGAAATGAGACCTGAGAGAAGCTATTAGGCCTACACGTGGCGGCCTCTTTATGAAATATGTCTGAGTATTTCCTTCTATTATCCTCAGCCGTGACCTTACAACTTACACAGGGTTAGGAGGGAAATGGGAAGAAACTGGCTTTCAAACAGAGTGATTGATGAGTGGAACGGACTCAGTGGTCATGTAGTCAGTGCTGAGTCAATAAGGAGCTTTAAAAGATTAGATAAATTTATGGATGGGGATGATATATGGAATTAGATAGCTTTGCTCATACAGGGACTGCCACCTGTAGACCTGACAGCCTCTTGCAGATTCCCTCTTTTCTTATGTTCTTATGACTCAGTACTAACAAGTCTGTCTTATTTGTCAGAGTCAATCTTTTCTGTGTGTCTACCTTTCATTTGAGTGTCCGCGATTGTATACCTTGCTATGTCTATTCATTCTGTTCTTGCTTATTGATCTTATTTTCACGTGTTTGATATTTCTATTTCTTATTCATTTTTACGTACCTGTCATCAAAGAAGGCAATTCAAGAGAGTATTCAAGATTAGATTTCGTTACCATCATATCTTTACGTCCAGTTTATTCCTTTCCTTCCCGGGGTGGTTGTATTTTGTGAGGGTTGTTGTTGTTATTAATGTTATCTCTGCCCATTTTTGAGTTATTTCGGTGTGTGATAGTGGGCGCGAGTTTCACATCACAAAAGGCAAGCGTTGTCACTGTTGTTATTGTCATTATTTATTTGTATTGTCATTTCCTTTCCAGCGGTTGACTTCCGAGCCACAAGAGTCAACACGAGACGCTAAGATACCATTGATGTCTTTATTGCACTTCAAAACTCTATTCACGTTTACTTATATATGGTTTTTAGGTCTGGAGTGGCATTATGACAGCTTTTCATTAGTAGTAGTAGTAGTAGTAGCAGTAGTAGTAGTAGTAGTTATTGTAGTTGTTGTAATAGTAGTAGTAGTAGTAGTAGTAGTAGTTTTTTATCTTTGTAGTAGTAGTAGTAGAAGTAGTAGTAGTTATTGTAGTTGTTGTAATAGTAGTAGTAGTAGTAGTAGTAGTAGTAGTTTTTATCTTTGTTGTAGTAGTAGTAGTAGTAGTAGTAGTAGTATTGTAGTTGTTGTTGCAATAATAGTAACAGTAGTAGTAGTAGTAGTAGTAGTAGTTATTGTTCTTGTTGTAGTAGTAGTAGTAGTAGTAGTAGTAGTAGTAGTAGTTATTGTAGTAGTTGTTGTAATAGTAGTAGTAGTAGTAGTAGTAGTAGCAAAGCATTTTTTTTTTTTTTTGGGGGCGTCGGTGTAGACTCTGGATGGTTCAGAAATATATAAGCAAACAAAAAACAGAAGAAAAACCGTCTGTACTTTCGAAGATATACAAATTTAATTAGGAAGGGCAATTGGTTCATTTTATGCGTCGCAGCACGGTGGTCATATGCTGCTGGGGACACTAATCAAGCGTGACCTTACACCTGCCCAGGTATGCCCAAGCAGTGATGTGAGGCAGGGGTAGGCATTAAGCTCAAGAAGAAAGCTGAAAGAAAAGGAGGAGGAGGAGGAAAAAGAGGAGGAGATGGTGGTGATGGTGGTGGTGTGGGCGTAATAGGAAAGACTTGAATTATGAAAGGCTTGAGCGACGCTGTTATTTTATTAGGCTGTGCTTGTGTTGCGTTGTGTGATGGTGTGTTGTGTTGAGTCCCCCACGTGTTGATAACAATCCATGTCACGGGGCGTGGCTTGTGTGTGTGTGTGTGTGTGTGTGTGTGTGTCACGACTCTTTGTTTTCTCGAAAACACACACACACACACACACACACACACGCCCGGTAGTGGTTAGAGCGGTTAGAGCGCTGGCTTCACAAGCCAGAGGACCGGGGTTCGATTCCCCGGCCGGGTGGAGATATTTGGGTGTGTCTCCTTTCACGTGTAGCCCCTGTTCACCTAGCAGTGAGTAGGTACGGGATGTAAATCGAGGAGTTGCGACCTTGTTGTCCCGGTGTGTGGTGTGTGCCTGGTCTCAGGCCTATCCGAAGATCGGAAATAATGAGCTCTGAGCTCGTTCCGTAGAGTAACGTCTGGCTGTCTCGTCAGAGACTGCAGCAGATCAAACAGTGAATCACACACACACACACACACACACACACACACACACACACAGGGGAGAGAGAGAGAGAGAGAGAGAGAGAGAGAACACATTTGCACGCTTATAAACAAAGAAATCCCCAAAGACACACTTATTTCATGTAGGGTCAGGAATGGTATACCGTATCACCACGGGGGGGGGACTAACTCAGGGATGGAGGGCGGCAGGAACCATAGGAGAGGCGAGGGGAGATAGAGAGGGGGTTAGGAATGTGGGAGAAACATAGACTGGCAGGATGGGCGGGGCCGGGGAGACTATTGATCCTGTCCTTGGGGTGGTGTGAGGCGTGCGTGGGCGTGATGCTTTTCTATGGGTAGTGTTCGTGGCTCCTGATGGGGTACAAGGGACTCAGGTTCCTGGGGTGAGCTCAAGCCGCCCTTGGTGTTGAGTGAGCGGGTCCCGAGGCGGAGTTCCCTGTGCGGCGAGGGAAGGCGAGAGCTGGTCCTGCGCACTGCCCCGCCTGCGTCTCTCTTACGTAAAAAATGTCTTACTCATTAGATTATTTCATTCTCCCCGTACAGTAAGTGGTAAAGAGTCCTCCATAGCTAATACAAGATGGAGGTGCTATAATTGTGAAGATAAGTGTAATGAAAGCTGTACTCGTTTCCTGTTTTGTCCTTCCCCTCGGTGGTGTGCGCATGCCCGGCGCGGCACACGAGCGCCATCTTACTTGGCAGGGAGGAACGTATCTCAGTATCTTGTTATGCCTTGGTGGAAGTATTCGCGGAGAGAGTAGCTGCCGCCCGCACTCTTGAATATGAGCCGCGCCTCAGCCCACCATGCCCGCCAGTGACGCTGTAGTGCCACAGCCCGCCCTGCTGCCGCGCTCATCATGAAGTCAGTTTCCTGAGTGTTGCTTGTGTCGGGCGGAGGAGGCTCGCTGCGGCCTGGCATGGTAGACGGCGCCCCTTGGGAGTGATCCATACCTGTGTGAAGTGCATCACTTTGTTGAGTATTTGGTCACGGCTCAGATCTGACAGCGATGACGGCAGAAAAACAGATTTGCTGTGGAATATGTATCTGCCAGCTGACAGCCATCCTGTCTGGGGTGTCGCTGCTGTACCTGGCCGTTATCGTCATTATCCCCTCCAAGAATGAACTCTCCATGGATTTCAATATGACGCCTATAATGTGTACGACGGTCCTGGCGGAGGACATCGCGCTGAAGGACACCAAGCCTGACACTCCTGACGCCTGCTCCTGGACCACCTGCGGTGAGTGGTGTCTCTCCAAAGGCTCCGGCACCTGCATGCAGATCCACGTGATGGCCCGCAACAACGGATCCAAAGTCAACTTCCGTAACTGTGTGGACACCTTAGACCAAAACTGCTCGGCCCTCAACGTGAGCAACACCCGCAACTACAAGTGCAAGAATGGCGAGTGCAAAGACATCACGGGCCTGTTCCACTGCACCAAAGACATTGAAAACAACGATTGCAAGGAAATCACACCCGCGTTCATCTGTCGTGACAAGAGGATTAACCCCAAGTCCATCGAGTGCAAGGAGAAGTGCTCTGACCCGCTGGACGGCGTGTACAGCTGCAAGAACGGCAAGTGCCAGCAGCTGGAGAAGGTGAAGCACTACCTGCGTGAGTGTGAGAGGAAGTGCACCGACCTGGAAATGCGAGAGAGGAACGTGGTGATCTTCAGCCGCGAGAGGCTGGTGGCCTCGGCTTGCACCTCCATGGACTCCCCCGACAACAGCTCCTCCGCCAACATCGAGAGCGTGAGCAGCAGCCAGGAGTGGCGGGACAAGCGCCAGGCAATATTCCTGTTCTGCTCTTACGTAAAGAGAGTGAAGGGCAACAAGACGTACGACATCCTGACGGAGGACTGCTTCAACGCCACGCTGGGCAGCACCGAGGACGTCAGCCACCTCAAAGACTACATGCAGCTGCTGCAGCTTCACCAATCCCTGGGAAACCGTAGCGACTGGATCATCCAGCCGGAGTCCACGCTGCGTGTCATGAACAACACTCAGCTGCGGATCAACAACGACGGCTGTGTCAACACACTGATGAAGGAATGCAAGGCTTTCTTCGCCACCCACGCCCACGATGGCTCGGATGGCGTCACCCAGGACCGCTTCCCCTGCTATTTCACCGACAAAAGCAGCGAATACGTCATCGGCAAATTCAACCCAGACCTAACGGCCACGCTCCTACTGGTGGCGAGCATCCTGCCGGGCTGCCTCTTCGTGCTGGCCTGCTCCTGCCTCTTTTTCTGTTCCAAATCGGTAGGAGTGGACGACGAGGGCCACCTACGGGTGACTTTTCTGCAGGGCGGGGGCGCAGGAGGTAACGCTAGCGAGCTGTGAGCCCTCTCCTTGTGTATCGCTCATCAGTAGGTGTAGTAATCCTCAGTATTTTTCATTCTCCAGCACTACTGCCACGCTGTCACTGCACTCGCTCACCATCACACACACACACACACACACACACACACACACACACACACACACACACACACACACACACACACACGTGCGCGCTCCACCTCAATCACTAACGTTTGTTGATGCATTAGTACGGGTTCTAAACACTTCCCCAAATATCCTCACTAAAATACTCCCCCGCCTGTTGGTCCGCCTCACGCCCAACACACTCACCCCCTGCCCGTCATGACGTCTTGCTTCTCACGGCAATACAACCTCGGGCCATTGCAAAATAACACTATTCAGCAACTTGTCCTTAATTCAACACTGACCCCTTGAATTAAGCTAATTCTCTGCCTCCCTAACCCCTCACGCTTCTACTAACTGTTGTTCATGTAGAAATTATAGAAAAAAAATGCCTCTTGAAATTAACCCACGTGTTATAGTTACTGAAGTTAATCATTTGCGATGTAACAAATACTTTCTTCTCAGATCGTTTAAATTTCAAATATTCTACGTATTTCATAACTACATGTATCCTTTACAACACTCACGGTAAAGAGGAAAAAAAAAAAATATGCAGAGTGTTTCAGAAAGATGCACTGAATTTGAAGCATGTTATATCTCTGCAGCCACAAGCCGACCACCAAGAAACTATTGCTGTTTGAAAAGGTGGATGTTTGAAGCTTGACTTTTTTCCACTTCTCAAATGTTACTCTTCTTCATGGTCGATTCACGGTCGCAGAGATGGAGCCATTTCAAATTCTTTATATTATTTAACAGTTTACATTCACGTATATTGAAACACGTGCGAGTTGCTTACGATACTGAACAGCGCTGCGTTTCTTGAATATCACTAGACAAACAGTCTTTATACAATACACTTCACCACCATCATCGTCCTCCTCGCCTTCATCATCAGTGACGCGTAAACAAGAGTAAACCATATTGTAGAGAGGGTTTTTGAGTGCATTTATGATCATTATGCTGCTCTTCACGGCATGACGTTATTAATTAAGCCATTTCGACCAATGGAACGCTCGAGAGAGAGAGAGAGAGAGAGAGAGAGAGAGAGAGAGAGAGAGAGAGAGAGAGAGAGAGAGAGAGAGCGTGCGTGTCTGTGTTTGTTGCCATAAGGACTTAAAGTACTTAAGACTCCCTTAAGGTCATTTAGAGGAGATCTACGGTGAGTCTGTCCGTCCGTCCGTCAGTAACTTTCAGCCAGACTTAAGTTTCACGGAGTTGTGGGTTTGAGTTTTATGCAATGGTGTGCGTCGTCAGCGTGAGGTGTACCGGGTAACCTTCGCAGCGCCGCAGTGACGTGCTGCGAGTGACGTGCTGAAGTGCTGACTGCTGACTGCCAAACGTGCCCATGACAGCGCCACGCTCTTCGGGGATGTGGAAATAAACAACCTCTGTTTTCTTCTCGTGTGTGTGTGTATGTGTGTGTGTGTGTGTGTGTTGCAGTCCCTCTCAAGCCGCCACACCCTGAGACACCGCCCCCTCAACCCCACCCCCCTGGACTCACTCAGCTCGCTGCACAATCAATACCAAACTTAAGGTCCATGAGACGCCAGCCCGCCGCCCGCCGCCGCTGCAGAGAATGCCGCTCATGACATCGTAACCAAGCGGCGGACACAACAACCATGACCGTTGAAAACAAAACGACTTCACGTCCTTAAAACGCCACATTATTGACTACTACCGCTACATCTCATCGCGTATTCGTGTTCATGGCGTTCAGTGTTCTGCGGCGCCTCCCCCACTTTCGTGTTCCGCTGTTGGGGGAGGGGTATGGTGTTCGTCTGGCAGCGAGGCACAGTGCCGCAGTAAGACCAGCAGCGGCGGCGGTGGAGGCGGCACCATGCTCTGTGTCATTGATTTTCGCCCCGTGTTCAGTCTAAAGGTTTACTTCCACTGATAGCAAAGGCGATAAACTCTACCCGACTTACCGTATCATCATTATCATCCTCATTATCATTATCATCATTACAGTCCCTTCACTCACCACGCCCATGTCCCACACCCTTCCTCCTCCTCTTCCTCCTCCTGCCAGTCCTCTTCCTCCTCCTCCTCCTCCTCCTCCTCCTCCTCTCCATTATCCCTCCCTTTCCTGTGCACTGCCTCGTCTGTCCTCATGTTAAGTATATCTCTCATACTCTCTCTCTCTCTCTCTCTCTCTCTCTCTCTCTCTCTCTCTCTCTCTCTCTCTCTCTCTCGTAGTCCTGTGCTTCATAAAGAGTCGCAGCCAGAGAAAGCTCTTCATGGCAGGTCGCGGAAGGAGGTCAGCTGAGTCACGGCCATCGATCAAATAAATGCGGAAGGAAGAGATTTTTCCTCCTTGTCCGTCTCATTTCTTTCATCAGCAACCGAGTCTTTTTACTAGAATTTCCACGATTTTCCCGTGGACTTTTATAATAACTTCCCTGCTTCGAAGTAACGTTCACTTCATTGGGTAGATGAATATCCAGGTTCGCGAAACAAAGGTTTTTTCTTTTAGTGTCTCCTCTCATTACGGATCGAGACTTTCTAAAAATGTCCATTTAACTTTATTTTATAACAGTTTACCTATTTAAAAGTAACGTTCACTGCATAAGTTATTTAAGTAAACGAAGCAGAAATTTGGTTCTAAGTACAATTTGAATCCGTATGAATCCCTAACGTTTTTGACTCCTCAGTACTGGGACGCATGTTTTACCACGAGTTTTGGGGTATGATTAGATGATTTTATGTACATTAGGAAGGGTCTGTGGAAGTTAAAAGATTAATGACCACAGTCTTCACTATTTTAATCCCACTTAGGTTTCTGAAGCTGTATAAAATCACTAAATAGTAAGCAGAATGAAAATGAAAACGCGTCATGGTACTGAAGGGGTTAATAAGATCCACTTTCCTAAACATATCTAAAACCTCATCGTATTTTAAAACGCTCTGTTCTCTCAAGGTCTGTTCGCCTGAGCCACAGGGATCATAACTAGTCTAGGTCTCATTGGTATTTCAACAATGATGATAAGGAATCACTATTAAATTGTTACTAGAATCACGAAAACACCTGAAAACTTCATGACTTTCAGTGTAGCTTGGTTTGAAGACATTTATTGTAGGTTTTTGGCTAATTCTATTTATCTTTAAGGGAACTGGCAATCAAGCGGGTCTTTTTTTCATGTTTTGTTGCCCTTGGCCGGCTTTCCCTCTTGCATAAAAAAATGAGAAAGAGTAGTCAAGATAAGACGAGGGAAACTTTGAGTATCTGATCCTTTATCTTAATTGCTTTTAAAAGGTCCTAGAGTAAGCCAGAAGAATTTTCAAGGCTGATGTCATGTCATTCAGCTTAAGGGAGTTTGTAGACTAGCTATGAGAAAAAAAAAATTGAAAACTATTTTTTTTTTTTTTTTACTCTTAACGCGATCTATTGAAAACCAACAGGAAATTTTCAAGTGTTCTCATGAAACATTAAGTTCGAGAAAGACTTTACATCACCAAATAAAAAACAAAAACATGATAATCTAATTTCATGGCTTTTAATAGACTCGGGCGAAAACAGAGTGATTTTCAAGCGTCAAGATTTCGTACTATCTAAAAGGATAAAAAAGGAAATAAAGAGAAGGAAACGCTAATGAAAACCCAACAAATCATCGCTGTGGCCTTTGAAAACAGTCTTTGGGGGAGAGAATGATCCCAAAATTCAAAACTCAAGATCAAGAAATATTGCAAGATAACCAAAGAAATTCTAGAAACATTTTATCATCCGTTAACCAAGCAAGCTATAAACACGTCATTTCATAAGTGCAGGGAGCTCATCTGACGCTAAATATTTCCTTGAGCTCCATTGAAAATTAGATACTGTACATTCATTTCAAAAAGTAATGATTAAGTACTAAGGTTATATGACACCTACCAAAAGTACTCAATAAGAAAGAACGTGACAGCCTTCCATAGTAGCACATTACTCAACTGACCTCCTTTTGACCGAAGCTTTCCCGCCTCGACTCTGCTTTTTATTGGCCTGGGTTTGCGTTGGCTTTGTAGAGGCTTGGCTTGCCGCACCGCACGCATGCAGGCAGCACTCTGCTTTGTATCCTAGTGTTGCTGGTAGTGCTAGTCTCCGTGTTTAAGTATTACCTTTAGTTGTGGCCGCTAGTCAGGCTGCAGGAGTGTGATGACTGTCCTGGCTGTCGTTGCTGTTAATGGGAGGTGTTGGTGTCCTGCTAGTGGCCAGTCTTCAGGTGTGTTAGCCATGTGTTGCACGGACCGTATTTTGAAACACTCCACCGCCTTATCGTCAAGTTTAACAAGCTCTAGTGGAAGTTATCGCAGCTCCCAAGGGTGTTTTTATGATGCCGGTGATAACTGGGCAACTTTGCACCATTAGCAAGAAAAACACCCTTGAGAAGCTGACTAATCATCCCCGAGGCTTTCGAAAGTTGTAGCCCTTATGAGTGTTTCCAAATACGCACCCTGGGTAGTGAATAACGAACACATGAGAGACTTGGGTAATTGATGAGTAGGCAACGAGGTATAGCACTGTGTAGGCTCTCCATCAACCTCCCTTCTCTGTTACAAGGCAAATGTATGTGGCCAGTTTGATATGTAGTGAGGTGACCATGAGTAGTCCTCGGCTCCCCGCGCACTGTGTTCAGAATGTGACTAGACGTATTTATGGCCTTCCGATGAGCGATAGTATGTTACGTAGAGTGTGTATGTTGTAGTGATGTGACCAAACTGCCTGTCCCTGGAATGTTCTGTTTATTGTAAGGTTAACTTTGCTGTTTGTTTTTTTCTTTCTTTTTATGTGGGTGTTCCTTCCGTGCAGAAGCTTATTTAGGGCAAGGCTATTATATTAATCTTATTGAGTTAATAAGAGTAAGGACGCGTGACAAACCAACACCATTCTGAGACCCTTCTGCACAGGACCTCCACTATACTTTCACAAGACTCTAGTTGAAGTTACACAGATGTCCAAGGATATTTTCTACGGTTGAGTGATAGATTACCAAGATTTCTACGTTGTTAATAGAAGAAACACTCGAGAATCCAGCTATTTGTAAATGTTTGTGGTGAAAGTAAAGCGTTTCTAAATCTGGGTTATATAGTTGAGGTCATGCATGCTATGTTAGGATCAAGAAATAACTAGAACTCTCTCGCTGATGTTCTTATCCCTTGTGTGTATGTGTGTGTGTGTGTGTGTGTGTGTGTGTGTGTGTGTGTGTGTGTGTGTGTGTGTGTGTGTGTGTGTGTGTGTGCCCTAGTGTTGTTGTGTTAATATTACGAAATTTGCTTCTGTGACTGGATTTTGTGGCAGGTGTGATGTCAGTAGAGCTATTCAAAGTTAGGTCGTCTTAAGTTATCGAGGTTTCTTTTCCCTTAATGGCCTGAGTGTGTTCCCTAATGTTGCTGGTGTTACAAGGGTGTTTCTCTCACGAGGCTTTATGGCAGGTATAACGCAGTACAGTGTTACACAGGGTGGATCCTCTGCTGGGTGATCCTGCAGTGTTTATGTCGGTAAGGTGTGTGTCGTGTTTGTCTCCACCAGGTTTCAGGGATTGGATAAGGATCACTAACTCATCTTAATTGTTTATACTGCAGGTGCGGGACACTTTCAGGACTTGTACATGCCAAAGTGTTTTGTTGATGTACTCTGTATGTCCCAGTTATCCTTTTTTTTTTTTTTTTTTTTTTTTTTTTTTGTGTGTGTGTGTGTGTGTGTGTGTGTGTGTGTGTGTGTTTTCTGTTCACGTGTATCACTCCTATTGATATGTTGCTTTATCTCTTTTCCAGCCAATAAAGAACCAGTGCAGTTTGACGAACTGTTGTGACGGTGCACACGATCAAGTGACTACACGCTCATCCCCAACCAGTGAGCACCAGTACCCTCGCCCCTCTCAGTACTCACGATCAAAGTATTCAGATAGCATAGAGTCATTCGCTGAGTCCACAAAGCTTCCTCTTGCTGCACAGACTCTCCTCCAGTGCACGCACCTCGTCTAAAGTTAATCGCTCATTTCTCCGCAACACAAAAAAGGGAAAAAAAGTTAGATTTTTGGCCGTTCGGCGACAATAACTTTGCAACTTCTTTCGCTGCTTGACCAAACCTTGCCGCGGCGCGAACTTCACCCGCGGCAACCCACAGACAACGATAGCATCACTGGACACAAACTTTGTAACCAACACAACCTATTCAAGCAAACATAAGCGTAGGCGTCAGCAACATCTCAGCTGTCGTACCGTAGAGCTCCCCAGTAGACGCGGCGCCACCACGCAGGACTCAGAGCAGCGGTAACCAGGCAGCGAGTCCCAAGTGTAGCCAAGACCCTCATGATAAAAGACACAGCTTGGACCTTAGTAACAGACGTACCATACTAGATCCCAGCACATTAGTCCCTGCCGCTGGTGTACTGTCGCGCAAGGCAGAGGCTGCATGGCGCTTGTAGTGGAGGAGTGTGCGTCCTAGCTATCTGTCCTGGCGATACGCTGACGGTTGATGCAAGGGTTGGTGTGGTGACTCCTTCCCGCAGCCTGGCACGCATACATGCATCACGTATACTCATGCAAAACATTATATCGATACTGACTTTAGCAGTTGTTTCCAGCTTGAAATTCTACTGTAAATATATACATATATTTTAAAAGTGCCTAGTCCTGTTGTTATTTAGCGTGTAGTTCAGATTTAAATTGTACAAGCTATAAAATTTTAAGTCAATGTGTGGATGAGAACTCGTGTGATACCTAAGATAAAACAAGTCACAAATCACAGATGTAAATAGTTCACAAAGTATTTTCTTTCGCTGTGCTCACCCGTCTGTTGTCATGAACACTGTGGGACTTTATCATTGGTGAGACGCGTTTAGTTTGGATCCTGCGCAGTAATTCCCCTTCAGCGCCAGTCATAGCCGACAGTCCCTGCAGCTCCGCCTCCTTCAGGTGCTTCTGCTGAAGATACTCAATCTCCACCCACACACTTGCCTTCCACTCTCACCTTACCGTCCACTTCCCTGTACTTTTCATTGTCTTGATTGCATCGAGCTTGATAGTTAATACAAAGGCAAAATGGAACCTCCTCCAGAGAAGGAAGAAAGCTTTCTGAGTCAGTTGAAGTACTACACCACGCTCACGCTCGGCACCACCGCCTGCGTCTCCTCCTTCGTGTTCATGTTCATGATCCCCTGGGTGCTCGACCCTTCCATCTCCACGCTCATGGCGAACTTTGACCCTGACCCTGTGGTGTGCAAGACCGTCCGCTCGGAGCACGAGTGGGGCATGAAGAACTGCTCGTGGTCGTCCTGCAAGCACGGCTGCACCAGGGACATCTACGAGTGTGACCAGATCTACGTCAACTACATGTTGGTGCCCATGACTGACTTCGAGGGCCAGGACATTGAGGACGATGACGAGCTGTGGGTTGGGCGCGGCCTGCCCCTCTTCATCAACATCAAGGCGTGTGGCTACCCACCCGCCACCAACTGCACCATCTTCAGTGACAACTACTGGCCCGAGGGATCCATCTTCCCCTGCTACTACTCCCGCGCCGACCCTGACCTGGTCATCACCAACTACGACTGGAACAAGGAAGTGCAATACATCATCATGGCGCTGCTCATCCCCAACATGCTGTGTGGCATCTCCCTGGGAGTGGTCAGCTACTGGTGGTACCCGGGCTGCCAGAAGCGGCGCTGCCAGTACCAGCTGCCCCCAGACCAGGAGGATGCCTCGTGCAACATGGAGAACGAGGACGACGACGACGACGACGACCTGGATGAGGAGGACTGCGAGGCCGGGAGGGACCTGAGCAGGGAGGACAACGAGATGATGGACAAAAAGAACAGGAGCCACGAGGAGGAGAAGGACCGCGACACCTCCATTAACATGCCGGAAGAGTAAGTCTTTCTAACTCCTCTTTGTTCTTGCCTTTACAGGAACCACACTCCCAGACAACCCACTCCCCCCTCACCTACATTATTTCCAACAGGCTCTAGTGAAAGTTGTTGGGGTTTTCAAGGGTGCTTTTATCTTTCTGGTGATGATTTGTATAAAGCTGCATCACCAGGGGAAAAGAAACACGTGATAACCTGACTAACCATCACTGTAGCCTTGGAAAATAGTCTTGAATCCTATTCTGAAACACTTTTGCACTGCACCGCCACTACAGTCAGAAGTCTCTAGTTGAAGTTACACAGGTTTTCAAGAGTGTATTTTTTTTTCTGTGTGTAGTTCTAGTAACAGATTAATAAAATTTTCACATTATTAACAGGAGAAAGAGTCTTGAGAACCCGGCTTATCATCTCTGTGTCCTTTGAAAACAGTCTGGTTGAGAGAGCAAAGTGTTTCAGAATGCGGACGATGATGAGAGGCAAGAATGGTTCAGAATTTGAGTTTAGGTATATCATTCAAGATTCAGAGGGAAGAATGATTGACGCGCATGCAGGAATAAGATCTTGCTGTCTTTTTACGTAAATTATTTTTTGTATTCTCTTGCATGCAGTTATAAAGAGTGTCTGATTTCATAAACGCGGATTTATAAAGTGTAGATCGAATCCTGGTTTTTGTAAAAGCTAATGAATAGAAACACTTGCCCTAGTTGTTGTTTTTTTTTTATGTAAGAGGGGAAAACTGGCCAAGGGCAACAAAAATATTAAAAAAAAAAAGGCCCACTTAGTTACCAGTTCCCTTAGAGGTTCAACTTGTTCTGTTCAGTGTTTCAGCGACACAGCAGCGACAAGGAGGCAATGTAAGGATGATTCATGTGTGTCTGTGTGTCTGTGTTTGCTGATTTGTTGACTTGTTATTGTTTCAGTTTACCGATACTCAGTTTTCAGGAGTCGCTTCTATGTGTGTGTGTGTGTGTGTGTGTAATTCACTGTTTGATCTGCTGCAGTCTCTGACGAGACAGCCAGACGTTACCCTACGGAACGAGCTCAGAGCTCATTGTTTCCGATCTTCGGATAGGCCTGAGACCAGGCACACACCACACACCGGGACAACAAGGTCACAACTCCTCGATTTACATCCCGTACCTACTCACTGCTAGGTGAACAGGGGCTGCACGTGAAAGGAGACACACCCAAATATCTCCACCCGGCCGGGGAATCGAACCCCGGTCATCTGGCTTGTGAAGCCAGCGCTCTAACCATTGAGCTACCGGGTGTGTGTGTGTGTGTGTGTTTGTGTTTGATAATTAATGTTGGTATTTATTGATTATCAGCTTGTTTTGTATAGAAACTGATGTGTTTACTTTCACATCTCTCTCTCTCTCTCTCTCTCTCTCTCTCTCTCTCTCTGACGCAGTGATATATTGCTCTAACACACCGCGCCTCTCTGACTCGTGTCTGTGTTCTGCGCCTCCTACAGGAAGGTGTGACTACTGGACGGCGGGGCTCTTGGTCAGGAGGGAGGGTGAGCAAGGCGCGGTAGCCGGACCGTCACCACCACCACCGCCGCCGCCGCCGCCGCCGCCACGTCTCAGCTCCCTTAACGGCGTGTTCACTTCGCCTTGCTCCTCCATCAGGCAATGCAGCTCGCTCTTCCTGCCGTTCTCAAGAAGCTCCCGTTTAGTAACATCTCTTCAGCATCCATTCAAGGAAATACGAACACATCAAGCCTTTTTTTTTTTTTTTTTCAGCCGTCAGCACTGTCTGTTTCTTCCCCCGTGTCGTTATCTTCATTCGGGGAAACTGTCTCGTGATCAGCGCTGACTGCCCCTACGTGTGTCCTGTCTGCGATCAGTGACGACAGTGGCCGCTAGATGGCAGTTCAGTGTTGTGTTTGATGAAAGCTCCTGTTGTTTGAATATATTATACTCGTTACATATATGATATAATTATAACATCTACTAGTTCTTGTTCTGTACACACATATTCGAATACTTCACCAAGCCAAGCACCTTCTCTGTTGGTGACCGTAACACTTCATTCATTCCTTCATCACGGGTCCAGCCATAGTTGGTCGAGCAGCATTCCACTTACTCGCTGTGTTGACGTCCTCAGTCTCACGTCCTCTGGTCTGCTAAGAATCTGTCAGGTTTTGTAAGGAGATTGTCAGCTGATCGGAGGACTTAAGATCGGACGCGAAACACAATGGAAATGAGTCCGTGTTACTTGATATCATGGCTACGACCACACACTTCGCTACCTGTTATGTTAGTCTACGTCACTGCCGCTCTCCAGCCATAGAATGTAAACAAGACTGATTCTCACGAGTAAAGGGTGACACCGAGACAGAAATAGAAACATCCAGATCACTATTTCATATTCGCACGAGACACACATGTTAGCCTTGTAATCACCATCATTTTTCTCTCTGGCCTCGAATCCCACGTTACCAGGGAACACAACAGGAGTCCGCACCTATTGCTGAATATTTTACAATCAGTCAGTCAGTCAGTCAGTCAGTCGCTTGGAGTCCCGCGTCCCACCTCCTGGCAACTCAGATGCATGTGGCAGTAGACTTTGGAAACCTTCAGTATTTGTTAGATAGACGAGCGTGGCCAGAAGTTGCTGAACAGTATCCACTCCTATAGCTCTGTTATGTTAGCTCCGTACTGTCCATCAGCTTGTGGCCGCCTCACCATACATATGTTTCGTGGCACCAGAGGATTTCATAGCATATATCGAAGCGCTATTGTTTCCCCCTCTTGGTCTCGACTCAAGCGGGAAAAGTATAACATTAGGAATTACTTTTGATTTGATAATGTAACTGGTTATATTTCTAGAAGCAAGTATAAGCCGAGTCTATGCAGCTGTAAGGGTTAGACATCACATCAACTGCTCTCGCTTGACCCTCATGTATATAGGACACAGAACCTGAGTATAACACTGTCCTTCTCCAGCTGGCACGTCACGGCACACACGCCTCTCGGGTTCCCACTCACACCAATCTTCGCTTGTATTTAGTGACCACTCGTAGATAAGGGAGTCCAAGGGCGCCCTCCCTCCGTCATGGACCACAGGGTCTGCTCAGTTGCTTGATATAACGCGGCTTCAAAGGATGGGAAAGCTTTGTATTCCCGCCAGTCAAGTCACTCGCTTCACCTCCGCGTGGACTCAACTACCCAGATAAGCACGACCCCGTAGAGGACTTGGTCAGGAGACTGTGTAAGGTGTAGTTCTTCATTTCCCTGATTTTTCGTCTTCTGACTTTTATGTGATGCTGCACGAACTCCCTCTCAGCAGACGAGGCAGTGTGGCGGTGTGCTGTGCTGTGGACTCGTGGCTGTGTTGCGAGGCACGCGAGCGGCTGCATCACCTCACGCCTCCTCAACACAACCCTATAGTGATCTGATGCACGAGGCGGGGCTCTCGATCGTGTGTAAGTTAAGCTGTGCTCGGTAAACCCTGTCCAACTTAACAAGCCTCGGAAAGGAGAGATGCTGTAAGAAGAACAGTGTGGATTCTGCCGCACCCTGGTCCACGTACCACTGCGCGAATCGGAAGGCACCGCATCACGAAGAGCTGAAGGCCATGGTCTGCGTCACGTCACTTCGAATCGACTGTGGGCATTCATTATTGTTGAAAAATTATGTTGTAATTTTCGCGATGACTTGCTTAGGTATATAAAGGTACAAAATCACTACACAATTGAAAGATGTAAAGGAAAATCAGAGTTGTGTCACATGAGTCGTGGTTCCCAGCGGAGTCTTGGCCTCTCCTCCGCCCTTCCCGCTCCGATCCTGTGTCGGGCACGCTCTCATCTGTTACCTGTCATCACCTGCAGGATAGATTTGTCCTTCAAACCTTACATAAACTATTTCCTCCACCTACTCATGTCACACGTCGTGCAGTGTTGTTTGCCTTCAAAACTAAGTGTAAGTTAAAGAGAGAGCTTCAGACACATTCTCTCTCTCTCTCTCTCTCTCTCTCTCTCTCTCTCTCTCTCTCTCTCTCTCTCTCTCTCTCTCTCTCTCTCTCTCTCTCTCCAATGACTGACTTTGCACCAAGCAAGTCCTGCCACAAGGCCCTGCCTGGGAACCACACCACCAGAGGCTCGTGACGCATCGCGGGGCGCCGCCTTCCACACCTGGTTCTTGATAGCAACAAAACGAAGTATTTTGCACCACTGATTAACACAATATTATAGTTTACTCTATGCCAATATTGATTTTATAATTCATCAAATGTATATTTATTCTTTTTAAAAGTTTATATATATATATATATATATATATATATATATATATATATATATATATATATATATATATATATATATATATATACACACACACACACACACACACACACACACACACACACACACACACACACACACACACACATACAAAGGGAAGGGCACAAATTCTGTATGAAGGTGGTGGCACGTTGAGGTATAGTACAGGAGGGCAGGCTGGTCGTGGCCCCGTCCCCCAGGACAGCCACACTGCGTGGTGCCATCACAGTGACGGCGCCCCGCTTGGTGCTCGGCGGCTGGCGGGGCGGGGCGCTGGCCGTGGTCTGGGGGGAGCGAAGAGCACGGAATGGTCTGGTTTGTTGTTTTGTAAATTTACATAACTCATCTTGTTTGGCTTGAAATCCCAAAGTGGCCCCTGTTTTGTGAGAGCAGTAACACTTATCACTGTTCACCACGCAGCCACCGGCAGTTGGTTTGTCAAGTTTGAGAATCTTTCAAGAGACCGGAACTGTGGTTCATTACACTCACTATATTCAGCGCTCACAGCTCTTTGATCATAACATATTATATACATGATACATATTTGGAGGCGTGCATGCCCGCAGTATACACAGTATACACGATAACGCTATGGTGAACTATCCTGCAGATAATGTTGTTAAGGCCCATCCTGTAATCCAATATTGACAAGAAGCAAACAGTATATCTTTACCTGGTGCTATCATTTCCGTGAGGACTGACACCAAATTTCTGAACTATTGTTGTAAATCGGAACAATTTGTTGTACATTGAACATGTGTTACAGGTTTTATCTGTCCAGTGTTTTCACATTATCACATATTCTTCTAATGTATATCATTGATGCATTGCATTCTACTTATGAGATTTCCCTCAAAGATAGATTATATGATATATTATAGCCGCCAGGATGTGTTGTTTTGTTTTTGACGATTTCAATATATTATATATTTATTACTTACTTATTTCAAATACATCTGCACAATATTTGTGCTTGTTAATGCTTGAATTTCTACACAAAGTTTGCAATAAATATTGCTCAAAATATTGTATGTTTTATCCTCTGAAGCTGCACTCCAGACTACAGAGGGAAAGAACTCAGCGGCAGGTAATGAAAGGACACACGAGCTGCTGTGCTTGCTGACCGACAGGTAGGTATGTATCACCGTGACGGTACTGGGACATATCAGTAAATAAGTACTGTACGTAGTACATCAGACCACAACATCCGTTCTCCTCTTCTTTCACAATGAATGAAACTAAATAAGAAAAGGTGACGGGCAGAGAGAAAGCACCTGTTTATAAAATGCGAGTAATGTTATTGGAAGCCGTAATTATCATTCTAGGTAAACGAAAAGGCATATTCACTAATGATATATAGATCAAAGAAGGAAACATTGTTGGACACCTATAACTATCATAATGCAAACATTTGACATCCTCCTGTCCCTGAATGAACGAGAACACGGTTGGACGAAACATCCCAATCCTTGACACCACATTTTGCTATCCCGTAAAGAATAATGAGAAAAAAGAAAATAGAAATACAATACAAATTTCCTCCTAATATAAACAAGCTAGAAATTAAAGTTCGATAGGTGCACAGATTACTTTTAATGAGAAGTAGGGAGCTGGGTATACTGAAAGGATATCACACAGGGAATTAATGATGTAATGTTATGAATCGTGCGGTGTGCAGCGGGGCGTCACTTGCTGCCAAACCACGTGGGAAACGTAAACAATACTTGCTCGTGGGACGCTGCATTGTGTTTAGCTTCCTGTATTTCCTCCCATATTCCCTCCCCTCATGAAAAACAAATCCACAACTGACGAGGTAAGCATGATGTATCTTACCAGGCGTAGAGAAGTGGTGAGAGTTGATGGTATAACTAACCCAAAGCATTAATTGTAGCCTGGCAGGTAGTGATGGTAGGGGAGATTTGACAGATAGGAGAGTTTAGGGAGAACCTTACTTGTATTGTTGTCTGCCAAAAACTGTAAGGACTGATAGGTGCTGTTATCCCTGCCTCATGCCTCATGATCCGTAATTTTGTTTATGCCTCAGGTAACCGTAATACTTGTATAGTCAGTAAATCTTACCAGTAGCGGCACCTGATGTTTACTTACTTACTTAGTTTACTTAGTGCGATTTCGCCTCCAAGGGCGCAGCTAAGGTGGGCCTCCGCTGTGGTCAGGCAGTTCCATTTCCCTGGCGGTGAGCAAGCCTGCCAGTGAATTGGTTCCAGAACTGGGGTATCCTGGCGTTGGGGGCTCATCGGGCACTGTTACCAGCCATCTGTCCAGCTGACGTTTGAAGCAATCTGTTGTTACTCCAGTCAGCTCCTTGATGGCCTTTGGCACGGCATTAAACACCCGAGCCCCATTTCTTGTGAAAGAATAGTGTGTGATTGTTGCTACTCTCTGGGTGGTGGCTTCCATACTCTTGATGTAGCACAGGCGTCCTCGTCTTGGGTGATGGTTTGTTGTTAGCCCTATATTTGGCACCAGACTTTCAAGAATCTTCCACACATATATCACTAGGTATCTCTCATGTCTTCTTTGCAGTGAGTACAAGTTGAGGTGGTGTAGCCACTCCCAGTATCCCATGTGCTGCAGGCCCCAGATCTTGCTGGTAAAGGTTCTCTGTAGGGTTTCCAACCTTATAATGTCTCCTGTCTTATGTGGGGACCATAGCTGGCAGCAGTATTCTAGCCTGGGTAGGACCAGGGCCTTCCATAATGTTATCATATAGGTCTTTTCCCAGGTGTGGAAGGTCCTGAAGATCCACCCGGTCAGTTTTCTGGCTGTGTTGGTGATGTTAGTGATGTGCTGTGAGAACATCCCATCCACACTCATCGTAACTCCCAGGTCACGTACATGTTGTGTTGGTGTGATGATCTACTGGTAGGCCTTGCTTTATGTCTTCCAGAGGGCCATATCTCATCAACTCATATTTCTTATTGTTCATTTTCATGTTATTTGTCTCGGCCCAGTCCAGTAGTTGATCAAGATCTTCTTGCAGGAGGGCCACATCCTCCTCCACTGCAATCTTACATTTTATCCTAGTGTCATCAGCAAATTATGTGACCTGGGAGTGCTGGAGCTCACTGTCTATGTCCCCAATCATGATTAGGAATAGCAGAGGTCCCAGCACTGATCCCTGTGGATGCCACTTCTCACCTCGCTTGGATCTGAGAGGTGTCCCTGCACTGATATTCTTTGCGTTCTGCTTGTTAGGAAGTTGTAGAACCACTTTCCAAGGTTTGCTGTGTTGCCAAGACTCCTTAGTTTGTGCAGGAGGAGGCCATGGTCCACTTTGTCAAATGCCTTGGCAAAGTCCAGGGAAATAGTATCTACATTATTGCCTTTGCAAATTATTTCTAGCAAGGCTTCTTGATGAGCAAGTAACTGGGACAAACAGGACTGGTCCCTTCTAAAGCCATGTTGGCCGTCATTGAAGGCATTAATATTTTCAAGATGGGTGGTTAAATGTTTTCTGACTACTCGTTCAATAATTTTGATGATGTGGGAGGTCAGTACCACAGGCCGATAGTTTTTGGCTACTCCTTTGTTGCCTCCTTTGTGAATTGGGGTCACTATTCCTTCCTTTAGAGTTTGGGGAATAATGCCCATTTCAAGTGACTTGTTAGCTATCATTGTTAGAGGTAGTGCCAGCTCCTGTTTACAGGTCTTTAAGAGCTGTGCACTAAAACCATCTGGGCCGGCTGCTGAGTCTGAGCTTATGTCATCAATGGCTTCAATTATTTTGCCAGTTTCTGCCTCAATGCTTGTCAGTTGTGGTGCCTGTGTGGTAGTTGCCTGTATGTGAAAGAAAGCTGTTGGGTCTTGCACGACTTTGTTTGGGATTGGGACACTGTAGACACTCTCATACTGTGTTTTTAGGATGTTTGGCATTTTCATTGAGTCACTCCGAGTCTCCTTTCTCATTTTCCAGTGGACCTACTGTAGAAACATTCTTACTTTTCTTGTTGGCATGTGCAAAGAAGAATTTAGAGTTGTTCTTTATGTTACTCACTGCCTGTAGTTCTTCTCTCTTCCTTTGTTCCTCATGCGACTTCAGCAAACTACTTTCTATTTCCTGGAGGGCCTCTTGCAACTTGAGTTCTATCTTACATGGAGGATGTTGCATCAGCTTGTTTTTGTAAAGGCTTCTCTTTTTCATGAGGATGCGTTTATCCCTTGGTATCTGTCATTTATTTTGGGGGGTATTTTTCGGTGGTACACATTCACTGCATATTTCCTCACATTTTGTAGTGAAATTTGAGAGCATTTTTCCTACACTTTCCTCAGCTAACACTGCCTCCCAGTCAATGTTTAGCTTGCTTCTTAAATTATTCCAATCTATGTCTTTGTGATGGAAATTTAGTTTGGCCAAGCCTGTTTGGGTTTTGCATCCTTGTTGTGTTGATGAACTGATGAGTGCATTCATTCACTGTGAGAGTGGCTTCACATAATTTGTGGTCTGACATTGTGGTTTGTAAAAGTTCATATTGGTGTAGTATTGCATGATTGTTGGTGAAGATTTGATCAAGTATATTGGACCCTCATGTTGGTTTATTAATTAATTGGGTCAAGAATCTAGTCTCTGTAAGAGCGATTAGTCTTCTTGCTTGATGTTTTTCTACTGCAGTTCCATCTCCTACCTCTAGTGACTCCCAGTTCACATGGGGGAAGTTGAAGTCCCCAAGGAGTATAAATTCAGCATCTGGGGTTGGCAAGTTTTCTAATGTGTGGTGAATTCTGTCTGTGATATCCTGGAAGTGATGTTGGGTGGTGTTTGGAAGCCTGTATACTACAGTCACCACAATGTTGACTGTTTTGATATGTAGAGACAGCATTTCATTTGTTCCATTTGAGTAACTCTGTAGTATTTCTGTATATTGCTGCAAGGCTGTTTGCAATATACATAGCTACTCCACCGTGACTTCTTCCCTTTCTGTCGGTGCGGAAAAGTTCATAGTTTTGCATCTTTATCTCAGTATCTGTGATGTCCTTGTGTAGGTGTGTTTCAGTTAGGGCAATCAGGGGTATTTTGTCTGTGGTGGCCATTTCTTGTAGTAGTGATACTTTGCTTTGGTTGCACCTTGGATATAAGCCCCTGATATTAGCTGTTAGTAATTTTATTAATGGGAGCTGCAGCATCTTTTTCCCTTGGGTTCTGGGGTTTCTATTTTGTTCATAAGGCAGGCCAACATTTTCTGCAGTTGGTCCTGTTGTGATGTGATGCTAGCATCTCCACCTTGTCTTCTGGTTGCCAGTCTGTTGTTGTTTTCTGCCAGCTCCTCTCTTGTGTGTGGCCCTGGATGATGTCTGTTTGGCTGTTGTGGTACTTCTTGTGCAGGCTGGTTCCTCTTGTTTCCCTTAATGTGGGGGTACTTGCAATCTAGTTTTGTGCACACTTTCTTATGTAAGGAGTACCTGCACATGACAGGATGGACAGCATTACAGTGTCGTCCTTCGTTGCATCCTGTTTTACTGTCAAAACCATGTTTCACAAATTTCATGCACACCTTGGGATGTGAGAAAGGGCACCCATTACCTTTCCTTCCATATTTGCAGTTTCCATGTCGGTAGTGCCTGCATACTGGCTTAGGCTTGGTGGTCTCTGGGGTTTACTGCACTGTGGAGCATGTGCTTGGTGTGGCTGTTTTGGTGGCTCCTTGCTGTGCCAGTTCTCTTTCCCTAGAACTTGATTCCAAGTATTCTGTTGCCGCCCCTCTCCTGCACAAATAAGCTCGGGGACCTGGTAGGAAATCACGGTTTTATAGTGGAAAGGCTAAATAGGCTGAATAAGATATTATAAGTCTAAGGAGAAAATCACATCTTTGGGGTAAGTCCCTAGACAAGTCAATTGAGTGTCGGGACCGGGGGTGACTCCAACCTCTTACTTTGGCACTTTATTGGGTCTTTCTTTCTTTCTTCCTTTTTCCTGGCAAGTCCCTCTCTTGCATGGAAAAAAGAAAAATTGCTGCCATCTGATAAGCTTTTACTTTAAACTTTGTGTCATTACAATGAAGTAATTTGTTATAGGCAGACAGACAGCCCATTATTGATACTAGTACCTTTCACCAAGCATTTCTGGAATTAACTACTAGGTGCAGCTATGAATATTTCAGTCCAAGTATAACCAATATAGAACTGGGAAGAGGCACCCTCCATGAGCCATATCCCTTGCCTCATACACTTCACCCAGTAAGCACCACAGGCTCACCACTCGTCTCCACACTCTGCAGGCCATGGAGAAGGATTATGAAAGTGAAGATGGTGGCTTTGATGATGATGGTGAAGAGACAGAGGAGGATGGTGATGAAGAAGAGGATGATGACAATGATGAAGAAGAGGATGACGACAATAATGAGGAACAAGACCAACAAAATGAAAACAACAAGAGAACTCAGCAGGAGCAGGTAGAAGAATAAAATTTAAATGTTATTCAACAATGATCTTCAAGTAGCATGATGTAGAAATAAGATACACAGATTAGACCAGGTATTTGTCTAATGAACAGATTTCAGATGATCCTGTACTTTGTTATATGATTAACTAATTATTTTTCACAATATTCTGTACACATTTTAATCTTTTCTCTTCAGGGAGGAAAGTATGCCAAACTTGGGAAAGTTAAGGACAGTCATGCCAGCCTGTACAAGCCACCAACAATGGAAGAGTTGAACATGCTGAGAGAAACTCAGATGTTGTACCATTCCAATCTTTTTCGCATGCAGGTTAGATGAAGTACCTCCGTCACTTGGATGCACAAAACTAATGAAAATTATATAGATGTGGTTGTAAAAATTCCTGTGCAGTATGTTGAAAGTGGTTTCTCTTATTTAGATGGAGGAGCTGCTTGCTGAAGTGAGTCTGAAAGAGAAACGTCGCCAGCAGTTTTCACAGTGGCTTACGAAGTTGTCAGCTCATCTCACCTCCTTGCCTGAGTTTAATCCAATTGAGGTGAGACAGTAGATGACTAAAAGAAAATTGATGAATCTGAATATGAATACTGAACAGTGTTTTTGCATATATTGTTCACCTATGCATATGACAGCTTGGGTTTATGTAATGTCTTTTTTTCTGAACAGTTAAGTGACAAGCCCAAGCTGGCCAGGAAGGGCATTCATGATCCTTTGCTGGAGACTTTGCCGAAGATCACTGGAAACATTATCTTTGCCGCGCCAACAAAGATAGAAGTGGTTGGCTCCTTTGCATCAGGCACTGTCACCACTTTGAATCCAACCATTGATGTCATGATGATTCTTCCAAGGGTAAGGCACCATTATTCACTATCATCAGCATCAGTAGTATTTACAACTCCCCTTCAGATTTATGTACAAAATACAGCACTTTGCCAATCTTTCAAGTTTCATGTTGCTATAATCTTTTCAGCCTAATGTCTCAGACTGGTGCAGTGATAATAGTAACTCCTGTGTGTTATTTTGGAGCAGAAGTGTGTCAATGCGTCCGACTGGCGGAATGGAAGGTGGTTGGCAAAGCGTGTTCATTACTTGTCATGGGTTGCGGAGAGTCTGCTTGATAAGACAGATATTGTCCAGAAGCAATGCTGGACGACACATTTAGGAGCATCTTGTCGACCCGTCTTGCAAGTAAGTATTTGATATGTTTTTATTATATGATGATTAAGAATTCATACTAATGTGTATATTCTGTGATGGCAACTAAAAGATGTAAAGATTGAACACAGTTGTTTGTTTTCGTCTTACTTGTTTGATATTTACTGATTAGATGAGATGAGAGATAAAACAAACCAAGAATGCAAGATGAAGTGTGATGTTATATGAAGATGAAATCCTCAGCATTTTTGTCATTAAGTAAAGCTAAATCTTGATCCTCACACAGGTCACACCTTCTGGAGACTTTGGGAAAAAGTGGAAAGTGAATTTGTACCCTGTGCCAGACCAGGAGAGCTTCAAACTAAAGAAATTTTCACCTGAACGAAGTAATCTTGAGCCTCAGTGGTTCTTTCCTGGAGATGCTGGAGGTATGTAGCTATTCATGATGTTTTTCCTTTCTCTTCTTTCTTTTTTTTGTAACATAGACTGACCATTTCCATCATGGGCCAGTGGAGGTAAGAGTGTGGGTTATATATATATATATATATATATATATATATATATATATATGTACAGTATATATATGTGTGTGTGGTGCCTTGGCTGGGCCACCCCATGTGAAATTGCCAGCCTGTTGTGTATTGCTGTAAGAATGTTAAATCATTGAATTATTACCACTCACCGTGACTCTCCATTATTTTCTTCACTAATTTCCAGCAAAGTACTCAGGTGATGAACAACCCTCGACGCCTCACTACAACTGGGCATGTGCTGTTGACGTGGCAATGCAGCAGCAGCAGCAACTTATCATGGATTGTTTGGGGAGCAAAAGAAACCTAACACAAGGGATACAACTCATCAAAATATGGTTGTCACAGCGAGACTTAGACAAGGTTAGTGCTTCGTTTTGTTCCCCCTATAAAAGTCGGTCATAAGCCAATATATGTATATGTAATGCTAATGTTATCTTGCTGATTTATCCAAGTCCTTTTTTCACTCATTTTTATCTTTCAAGGAATAGGATTTGTCAATGGAGTGTGTGGTGGTTTGTCTGACCTGGCTTGTTTGGTATGACTGGCCCATTGTAGTTAGACCTCAAAGAAATTCATCCATAGCACTTGTTTAGTATTACAGCCATCCAGGGTTTTATTTTCTTTGTGGTGTTAATCCTTATGTGTCAAATGTTTCATGGAATTAAAATGTACCTTTTTCTGTTCTGTTCATTGTAAGATGTGTGAACCAATCTTGTTTGTTTATCTCCTCACAGGGAATGGGCAGCTTTTCTGGCCACATGGTCACCCTGTTCGTGATTCACCTTCTGCAGTCCCGCAAGATCAACTCTCAGATGTCGCCCTATCAGGTGTTTCGAAATGCAGTGCTTAGCATTGGTGAGTTGAGTCTGTCATGTACTCTGCACCAAGATTGCATATTATTACAGTTTATGGAAGTGAAGAGCAAGGTTTACTTAGCAAGGGGAGGAAATATGTGCATGAGATCTTGCATTTTGAGGATGATAGAAGACTTGTAGTGAAGAAAAGGAAAAATATTTGTAAATTTGCAGAGTTAATGTGACAGAATCAACTGAGATACAATTTGAAATGTGTAGAGAATGTAGAGTGGGAAGAATGTTATTGAACAGAGAATATATTGACAGTTGTTGCTGATAATCCTTTGTTATTTGGACTTTCCATGGTCACAACTATACCAGTATGTGGTCCATCTACACAGATAGGTAGCAGTGTGACTTACTGAATATCTTTGATCAATACCTCTGATTAGTTCTACGTAGAGACAATTCCAACTGAAATTCATTAAGAGGTACAGAAAATGCTACCTGTCATCTTTCTCTGAACCCTCTACCTACTGCATTTCCCTTTATGACATGAACTCTTTCAAGATCTCAAGACACTCAGCCTCTAATGTTCCATAATCCTTTTGCCTTTTTCTTTGGGGTCTGGCATCATCAGTAGGCCTTTTTTTCTCATCTTTTGTTGCCCTAGGGCATAGGCTAGTGTCCCTATGTAAAAATAGAAAATGTGTAGCCCTTGATTATCCCTGCCTGATAAACACCAAAGCAACTCAATGGCAGGCTCTGTTGACTGGACGGTGAAGGGAGTCAACATGTGCCCCACACCTGACAACACACCCTCACTGGATGTGCTTCACCAGCTGTATGAGGTGGTGTTTGTTGATCCATCAGGCCTCCTCAACCTTGCTGCCATGATGATCACTGCAGATTTCCAGAGGGTAAGTAAAGTCTTGGTTTAGTGATGCTAAGGAGCAAGGTCTGGATCAAAGATGGCTTGAGTGAAAGTTGTTATTATTTTGAGGATATTGTAAAGAAAACTTTATCATTCATCTGCTTAAAGGAAAATAAGGATGTAAATGTAATGATGGTGATGATAAAAAAAAATGTTAATTGAAAGAGTTCTTAAAAAAACATGTACAGATTTTTTTGTGATTAATGATATGATAAGTAATACCTCATAAGCCACATTCTCCCATCAGTGTTCCCATCATTAACTCATAAATCTATTTTCTCATTACTGGCTTGAGATAGAGGGAAGTTTTCCTTGGAGATTTATTTAAGTTAGGGATGGCAGACTATATATAATCATTGTTTTATTCTTTCTTTCATTTTTTTTTTTATTGAATTTGACTTGGTTCTTGGCTGTTGTGTCTCATAGGGAAGGACTCAGTAACCACAAAGTAATAGCCTCTGATTTCCTAACCCACAGATCCAACATGAGAGTCAGCTGGCCATAGCTTTCCTTAATTCCTCTGCTGCTGACAGTTTTGAGTCTCTCTTCATCAAAAAAACTGAGATGTTCCAGATGAGTGACCAGTTTCTGTTAGTTAGGTATGTATTGAGTATGTTTAAGATTTATTGTGTACCAAATAGTGATTGCTGTCACAGTCATGGTTAGAAGTTAAATTAAATGCACTCCCTTCTGTAGTTAGTTTTCCATCCATCTGAAGTCCTTTGATCTGAATAGTGAAGGTCAGTGCATGATTTCCTTTGTTTTATCTAGAGTGAAGAAGAAAGAAGGGATGCAGACGCTTAGCAAGAAGAAAAGCAACCACCTGCAGCACACTCTGAACTGGTTGGGTGATGCCAGGCAGGTGTTGTGGTCCTGCATGCTGGCTGTGCTCAGTGAAGGGCTCTTGGAGAGGAAGATTCTCATTGCGCCGAGGAGAGAGGCTTCACGTGTGTGGCAGGTGGACCAACCTCCACCTCAACGTTCCTGGTCACTAGAAGTCGGACTCATTCTTGACCCAGCCTCAGCCTGGGCACTGCTCACCAAGGTTTGTGGATTGACATTAGACCAGACTGTGATATGATTTAGGACACTCATTCTGTGTATGATTGATACTGTACAATATGCTTTGATGGAGTGTTTATTCATTAATTTACTTATTTTTATTTGTTTGTTTTTTATTTATTTATTTATTTTATTTTATTTATTGGTTGATTTAAAAAAATATTTATTTTATTTATTTAATTATTTTTTATTTTTATTTATTTATTTATTTATTTATTTATTTTATTTTTTTTTTTTTTTTTTTTTTTTTTTTTTAGGGACCCTCAGCAGAATCTCCTGAGGTTGAACATTTTAAGAAGTTTTGGGGTGAGCAGTGTTCCCTGAGAAGGTTCCAGGATGGCAGCTTCCATGAAGCTGTTCTCTGGGGCAACCCTAATCTGTCACAGGCACAACGCCGCCTCATTCCTGAAAGAATCTGCAAAGATGTTTTGTATCGCCACTGTGGAGTCAATGAAGAAAATGTAACTTACATAGCCAAACAGACAGAGATGATTCTACATTGCCCAGAATATGAAATGGCATTTGAGTAAGTTGTGTTTCATGCCTCAAAGTATTACTTAATACTGCAGCATAGGATTGACTTTCCATGATATAGAAATGCATTTATTTATGACATTGAAAATATTTTATGCACTAAACTGATGTTACAAATGGAGAAACAGTATGTCCACTGAGTCATTCCTCTCACTGTCTTGCAGATATGCGACTGGAGAAGAGGCCACACAGCAGGCCATACAGGCTTTTGATTCCTTGTCAAGAAAGCTGCGTTCACTTGATCTTCCTCTGAAGATCACAGCAGTGCAGCCAAAGTCAGATGTGAACAGACACTCCAGAGTCTTCCCACCACTAGCAGTAGCAGTGCCCAGTGCAGGAAAGGTGAAGCTCCTCACTGATCCATTTTGTACTGTGTTTCAGGATTATTGATACAGAATGGACTCACTGCTCAGACAACACCGTGCTTCTCTTCTGAAAATTTTTTGTTTCTGTTGTCTTATTTAAGATGATTATGTTTTTATGTATTCTTTCTTCAGGCAGTTAAAGTGGCTGAAAATCAGCGGCTGTTTTCAGGACGTGAGGGAACAAGTGGGGTGTTCAGATATGCCATGAAAGGTACACATTTCCTCCCTTTTTAATGAATAAGTAAAATGAAAGCATTTTAATCTGTTAACAATGGATCACCAAGACATTTGCTTAGTATTTCATTAATATCAGTAATGTATGAAGACTTCTACTAAGAAGAAATTCTGCAGGTTGCAGTTTATATGTTGATATGTTATAATATATAGCTGGTGTTTTTTTTTTTATAAATCTAATGGCATATTCAAGAAGTTCATTGTAAACTTATGTCATACTTTTCTTTCAGTAATCATCTTCTTGGAAATAAGTGGAAAGTGGCCTGATGACTTGGATGCAATTCAGGCCATAAAAGCAGAGTTTCACTCCAAGATGTGTGACTTGCTATCACAGGACAACATCACAGCCGTCGTGTCCCCAAACTTCTTGCAGATCCTGTGGGTAAGAGATGCAGTAATTTCATTGCCATGCTTTTTAATTACTAGGTTAAAAACCTGAATAAAGGACAGAATCTGTTCTGAGGACAGTCATTACAAGTGTAAAGTGTTGTTGAATGTAAGAGGAGGGAATGACCAGCATAACAAAGAGAGAGATTACAAGATGGAAAGGCAAATGTCTTGATAAGTATTCTCCTCCAGATGGGCTACTTTTTCCGAGTACAAGTCTGCTATTTACGAGAGATCTACCTGCAACGGCTGGTGGAGACTCCTGAAGGGGACTGGAAGGAGCAGGAGACAGCAGCTGCCACACAACTAGAACTAGACATAGAGACTCTACCTCGATTAACAACAGCAATAGCAAGGTTAGCCCTATGAGCAGCATTGTTCTGTCATTTGGTTGCATTCTTGTTAACCATCCTTTTTTTTTTTTTTTTTTTTTTTTATAAACTTTGGTGGCAAAGTTTATAGTTGGACAACAGCCCCAGCATTTATTCTATTTTTGTCTTCCAGTATTCAAGCAGATCACCCGAGTTTCAGCGTGGGTGTGCGTCTGTGCAAACGATGGGCAGCAGCACAGCTTCTGATGCCTTACATTCCTCCCATTGCTGTGGAACTCCTGGTAGCCTATTTGTACCTGAATCCAGCCCCTTATTCTCCTCCTCACACACCCCATACAACTTTCATCAGGTTCCTCAAGCTGCTGGAACAGACAGACTGGAAGACTACACCCATCCTTGTGAATTTAAATGAGGAGTTTTCAGGTACAAGTTCATAGTTGTGTACACAGCATTTTATGGGCTAATTGTATTTGATGTCAGAGAGAGCTTCTACATCACTATGATTCTTTAATTGATATTAATTCTCTCCAGTTGAGGACATGGCAGAACTCAGTCGTCGCTTCACATCCCAGCGGGCAACTCTGCCAAACATGTTCTTGGTGAATCCCTATGATCTCCATCCAGTGGCAAGGTCAGATGCTGTTGATGCTCTGGACCGGCGGTACAAGCATGCCTCCTTGTGGACCAAGAGATCACCGTCATTGCAGATTTTGTACCGCAGCAAACAGCTGGCTGAAGCTGCACTCATTTTTTTTAACAAGAATTTGTTGAGCAATGACATGGATATAACGGTAAATCTCAGAAAATTGTTTGTGTAAAAATGCTAAAGACTTGTGTTGTATTGTGACTGATACTACACCCTCATTATTACATGTATGTGGTAACTTAATATTCTGCTTTCAGACAATCTTCCGGCCAAGTTTTGATGACTTTGATGTCGTCATCAAATTAAACGCCAACCAGTTGAGTCGGCGTTTTGAAACTTTGGACTGGAAGCCCGACAAATCTTTTAAACTCAAACAGTATGAGAAGAAAGCAGAGGAAGTAATGCCTATTGTGATGTTTGATGCTGCACAGATGTACCTTCATGAACTTAAGGTATTTGCTCTTATAAACTAACTGAAAGGTTAGATGTGTCCTGTCTTGTGTTGACATTCTTTTGCAGTGAATTGTTCATTGAAGAAACATAGAAATAAGAAAAATGTTGAGTTAATGACAGTTGACTTGTGTGTTCCCTTCACCACCTCTATTGTAATGTCATCACTTACTGCAGTGCGCTTTTGGCTACCTGGCTCTCTTCTTCTATGATGAACACGGCGGAAAGTCCATCGGTGTGGTGTGGAAGCCACATGCCCTTCAAATGCAGGACCTGAAGGTGGGTACTTATGATTGTTTTTTGAAAACTACTTATTGAAAGTACATTATCAAGTCCTAAAATATATGCTGCTTTTGTCTGTCTTGATTTACCTGATAAAAGCTGCAAAACGAAGCTCTTTCAAAGTACAGGCAACCCGCTTAACGAAGGTTCACACAAAAGAAATTTTTTTGCAACGAAGGTTTCCTTTTACTACCATCTGCTCGTTTAACGAACACCAAACTCGCTTTAACAAAGTTTTATCCAGGTAATTTTTTCAAAGTTTGAAAGCCCCGCTGTATCACGCAAGTTGACAGGCTTTTGAATACACCAGCACCTCTCGTGGACAAAATGCGCACCACTCACTCCCCTAGTCCAAAACAATAACAACGTCAGCATCACCTCATCTTCCCTCACTCTACATGCCACCAAAACGCCCTGCAATGTCGCCTAGCGTTGCTAAAAACACCAGGAAGTCTCTTACTCTCGAAGTGAAGCTGGATATTATTCACAGACACGAGAGGTGAGAAAACTAATAGCATTGTTTCCCACCATGGCTTGACTCCATCTACTGTCTACCATTTTCAAGTCAGCAGACTCTACTAAGAAGGCTGGTGAGATCATATCTTCCTTGCAAGCTAAAAAGAACCACCTGAACTCTTGACTGCAATGGATAAAATGGAAAGCCTTGTGGAAATGTGGTACATAAGTTTTGTATGTGGTACAATGATGCACCCTTTGTTTACATTCCACAGGTTGCCAGCTAGCTTATTTCCCGCTCCACTCTCCCTCCCTTCATAAGTTTAAGATCATCAGCATTATAAAGTTACTTACATACATACATTTGTATACATTATAATGACTTGTCTTAAATTAAACTGCTTAAATGTTTAGCTTCATAATTTTTACTTTCATTAAACCTTTTACTGTACTATGAAGCACTCTCACTTTGTTTACTCTCAATGGAAGCTCAAGTCAGGGGTTAAACTTGTTATAATTGGTTCGCGTAACAAAGGGTTTTTAGGAACGTAACCCCTTCGTTAAGCAGGGGTTGCCTGTATTCTCATCCATCCTTGAAGTATCAGTCTCTCACTGTCTCTTCCTCTTATCTCCTCTGCCCCAAGTCATAAATAATCAGTTAGCTGCTAGAACCAAATTTCATTGGACTAATGAGCAATTTGTCTACAGGTTGGTGGCATGGAGGGGCATCGGGTGGTTGGAGTGAAGGAGGTCAAACAAGTACCAAATTTAGAAGCAATCTTGGAGGACTTTAAGGTTCTTGGCACTGGCCTTGTGAGTGAAGTTCAAGTTAAAAATGCCTGAGTGGCATAATAATTGCTGGTACATATATAAATTGTATGATACAATTTTTGTAAAGTTTAATGTGGATTCATTGATTAATTTATTCCTTTTAGTATATTTTGTTTCCAGTGTGCCAGTATGGTGCAGTGTATGTTAACCCTCTGACTGCTGTGTGGTACATGTTGTCCTAATTATTAACCACTGTGAGATGCGTTTACTTGTTCTATGCCCACTTCCAATCTTTGAATAGGGTAGAAATTGCAAAATAGTTTCTTAATCCCTTTTTAGTGGTGTGGGTGTTTTTAAAGATTTCATGCATTACTTTTGTTACTGAAAATTGTTAGATATCATAGTGAAAGGGTTAAAGAAAACTTCTCTAGCTGCTCTACCACAACCCAGAGAAATGTATAGTAATCGTGAATCAGCAAACGGAAGCAAGGTATTGATGATGATGAGTACAGAATCAGTGGATAAGTGCTCTACATTGCAACACAGGTTCAATACAAACACAATGGTGGTACTTTAAAAGATTTACTTAATCTCTATTGTGGTAATTACAATGAAAATACAAAACATCTTCCATTTCTAATTTGCAATGAGGAATGAACGTATCCTATTACTTAACAGAACAAATATATTTAAGCAACTTTGTTTTCTAGTAATTAAAATCAATGTCAATATAAAATTTATCTTGCCTTTAAATACACACAAAAGTAAAAACTTAAAAAATACACTAGTTGCATTCACTGCTTCAACAAACACTTCACTCTCACTAATTGCACAAATGTCAAAACAAAACACTCATGTCTTGCCAAATAATTCAATGCCAGCCACATCTTGGTAGTAATTTACATTTTCACATCTACCAGTAATTAGGATATTAGGGATAAAAATAAGGAAACTGTTTATATATATTACATATATATATATTATATAAAATACATTGATTGTTGCTGATTTCCATTTTTATTTTACAATATAGTCATTCTTCTTTTATAAATTAATTCATGAATTTGACAAAAACATCTATTCTAAACACACATACTTGTACTTTTTTCCTTCTTGTCTTTTCATTACTTTGTTTTTACTTTCTTGCCAAAAACACCTTTTTAAGTTTCTCCATTTCTTTATTAATCTTTTTGAGAACATCTAACGTTTCCTTCTTCATTTTTTTTATTTCTTCTATTGCAGCATCTTCTTCTTCCCGCGATATCCTGCATATTTCTTCAAATTTCCTTTTCAGAGTTCCAACACTTGCTTTTCTCTTCTCAGTACTCTCGTCACTTTCGTCTCCATTAATTTCAGGCTTATCTGACAGAGTTTTCCCTTCATTACCTTCTACATTATTGTAGTGGTCTTGTGTGTCCATATTTGTGGCACCTTTATCCTCTGTAGTAGGATATTTGGCTTTTCGGGGACTTCTGCGATTTCCATAAACCTTTTTAGTTAAAATTATCCTTGGCTTTTCAGTTTTCACATTGCCAGGATCATCATTAAGTGCTTGTTTCTCTGACTCTCCTCCTTTTGTGTCATCTGATTTATTTTGTGGTTTCTCTTCTGGTTTAGAAGACTTTGTAGAGCTCAGTGGCTGTTCAATTGTATGGTTATTAACTTCACATTCATTAGCTGCTTTTGTTATGGCTGTACTGCTGTCCTTTAAAACTTTAGCAGTAATCTTCTTGACAATTATTGATTTACAGATTTCTTGACTTGTCTTTGCTTCACTGCCAGAAGCAACATTGAACACTGCCTTGGCTATAGATTTGTCAGCACCTGTGTTAATCTTTATGATATTGCCACTAGTTTTCGTGGTCTCACTGCACTGCACCTTTAATGGACTTTCCTTAGCTTTCTCACCATTTTTGTTGCCTTGTTCTTTTGGATGGAATACAAGATAAAGTACATCCTTGTGACCCTGTTTTATACTCTCAGCTTTTGTACTCTGACCATCTGTATCTTTTTCTGTTTGGTTAGTGTCACTGTTTGGTGATTCTAATAGTGACTTCCCCTCTGTCAAATCAGGCTCTTCATTACCCACTTCTTTTTTGAGTGCTTCATCCTCTACTTCTTCTTCCAGTGCTTCATCCTCCACAGCACTGTTATTTTCACCAACCTGATCCTTCACTTCATTGTCTGCCTCTTCAGTAATCATGCTTTCATCATTCTCTTCATTTTGCAAGGAATCTGTGTCCATTTTACTTGGTGGGTCATCTTCCCCTTTGTCTTCAGCATCTGTACCTTCATCAGTATCTTCCACACTTGTGTTTGTTTCAGGTGTGCTGTCTTTTGCTGTTTCTTCCTCGGCTGCAGTTCCTTCCACAGCAGCAGTTTCTTCCATCACAGCAATTCCTTCCACAGCAGCACTTTCTTCCACAACAGCAGTTTCTTCCACAACAGCAGTTTCTTTCACAACAGCAGTTTCTTCCACAACAGCAGTTTTTTCCTCTCCAGCAGTTTCTTCCTCACCACTCATGTCACTGGTAAGGGGCACTTCCTGACCCTTGTTTAGAGTATCTTCAAGCTCCTTTTCCAAGAGAGAATCATTATCTGTGCTTGTATCTTCCTTGGGACTGTAGAAGGCAGAGCTGGATACAACTGGAGTCTCCTCATAGTTCAGGCCAAATTCTGAGCTGTCTTCACTTGCACCCCCAACTCGCTTGATGAAACAGTCAACTGAATCGTCTTCCTTGAGTTCCTGTTCCAGCAATTCATCAAGGGCCGTTATGCTCTTCTGGTCATTTTCGCTTCCATTGACAGCCGGACTCTCGTCACTCGTGTTGTTCATGCTGTTCAACTCTATTTCCATTGTGGACATCTCAGTGATAGCTGCTTGTCTTCAGATCATTAACAAACTGATGCTTTCTGTGACTTCAATGGATACGTGGTCATTCTAGCTGAAACCTTACTAGGCAATCTCCTCACACTGGGCAGTTCAACAAGTCAATCTGGAAAAGAAAGTGAGCATTAAAAAATTTTGCATTGAGTATATAATATTTTGCTCAGCCTGATATATTAAAGATGATGAGGCAAATCCATAAAAGATTGATATACTTGGTATGTTATACTTAGAATAATACCACAGCCTACTCATTTCTTGCAGCATCTCTTCGGTATATGTAGGGAATGTTGTGAAAGTAGAAATGCAATATAAAACTGCTGCTTTATTTTTCTATTATTTTATTCCAGACAGTCAAAACCCATTGTATACAAATAATATGCAAATATAAACCCCAACAAGCTTGGAATGTGGGATTTTGGGTGGGATGAGATGAAAATGAGTATTTTCCAAACAAATCAGAATCACCTAAAGTACAAGAAATTATGTAAAGCATGGTAGTAAAGGTTGTTAGGTTAGGTTAATATGTGTAAAGCACAGCAGATTTATTTTCAACATGACAAAATTTTTCATGCATTACTTTTGTTTTTATTATAGCAGAATGTGCTTTATTGGTGTATTTTAGGTAATTATGGCTATAGATTTGCCATGTTTTTAGTGATTTTGATAGCTTACTCCCCGAAAAATACTTGTTTTAATGTACCTGACCCAAAAACCTCGCATTCCCACAGGTCTCACTTGGGGTAAATACACAAGCCTGGCTCAGAAAAGGATTAGTGATTTTTTTTTCTTGTCACTTTAAACTATATGTAGACTAAGGGTTTTGTGAAGGTATGGAAGGAAATAAGAAAAATGAATAAATAAATAAGGAGGCGTACGTAACTATACTGAACCACTATCTTTTGTGTGTGTTGTTTCACTTCCAGTTTCTCTAGTCAATACCTTTCCTACCCCTAAACGAGGCCTCTCGGTACCAATACACAGCGGCCACATTCCCATTGTATGACGGCAGACCAATGCTTATAACTACACATTAACGAAACGATACGTTCTTCAAACTCCCCAACAGAAGGCACTCCCATTGTGTAGCGGCGAGTTTGTGTGCCAATACTTTTGAATACCCAACTAGTTAGCCGTGTTACTAATATTAAGCTTTAGCCACGTGATATCTGCCGTTACTGTCTTATATGAAGTATGCCACTTACATGCCAGCAGTTCCTAGCAGGTTCAGTGTGCATGGTGAGTGTGGGTGACTAGCACCTCATACTCCGCGGGTCGTGGAGTGCGTGACCGCCTCAACAAACACACTCGCCGCACGCCAATACACTTCAAGACAACCAACACTTCCCTCCTCCTCCTCATCATTGTCACTTCTACATTACTATACCCTCGCTACAACCCCTCACTCCATCCTTCCTCCTGAATCTAGGCGTGTAAGGAAAGGAAGCGTGTACCTGTGTGGTGTTTGTGGCGGTGGTGATGGTGGTGGTAAGCGGTAGCTGCCAATATTTAGTTCTGTGGTGAAAATAATCGTTCAATACTTCATGCTCTCTTTCGTTACTTCCTTGTGACCTTTGTGTACTTGACTTTCTTAATTCGATTCTGTTTGGTGTTTTCATTGTCATGGCTATTTGTTCTGGAGCTAAGATAATGTGGTGGAAATAACGTTATTCATTATTATTTTTCCAGAGAATAGGTGGCAGTGGCCAGTGGATGACAAAGGTCATTTAGTTCACACAAACATTCATACAGAACATGACATGCTTTTGTTCGTCACTTCAAACCACATTTATTCCTTATTTCCACCCTCCTTATCTATATCTAATAAATAAATTATGCCATTGAATTACTCACACGCACGCGTCTGTCAATTTGTCTACAATTTCATGGTGATACAAGTGCTGGATGAGAGATAAGTTTGATATACCTATTTACCCACCGCCCTAAGGCGAGCTTAGGATGTGATCGATTGCAAGTAAGACCACAGGTGGAAGCGCTAGGTACACAAATACCTATTCAAACACTCACTGATATGATGTGTAATATAAACATTCCATTAATTGAAATAACCTGCCTTATCCTGTACAGTCTACACTCTCTCATATTTTCAAGGTATGGACAGTAAGCAAGCTGTTAAGACCTACCTAATCACCTTGATATAGCTGTTTCATCCTTAATTAATTCTCGATCTAGGACTTTTTTTTTTTTTTTGAAACCCCACAATAAACCAAATTCTTTCCTTATTATCCAAACAAATTGTGTAAACTTTTCGAGCATTATGAAGGAAATTTCTTATAATTCATTGTGTAGATTGGAATACCTTATTCAAGCACCAATGTTAAACAGTAATTAAGATACCTACATAGATGTGTAGGTAGGCCAAGCAAGCACTTCATGGATATAAGAAAACTAGTGAAATTATAGCCTATTCTTTCTTTTTTATATCTTCCAGTCAAACTTCCATACCTCTTTCAGTACCACGACAATGGTCAACTCCTGTTGACATTACAGGACTACTTGTAGGTACACCTGTAACGAGGATATTAGGAAATTAGTTAGCTATACGTACTTGTCACTAATTATAGCATACCTACATCCACACACCATTGGCGCCAATAAATATATTTCATAACGTCTACGGTAGAAAATGACTACTAAAAATATTTACGTACTTCAGTCATGATGAATGATTAAACTTTGAGTCCTCACGAGCAGACAAGCATGAAATCACATTAATTACCTCTTATTTCCTCTTGTTTATAAAGTCCACAAAATTTTGTAGACTAAAAGCATAATCTTTTCTGGCATGATGTATAGCTAACTAAAAGATTACGTGTGCTATCCTGATAGCCGTGAGATAACACTGTTGCTGTGTGCCCTGCAAGCTGTAGTAGGCAGCTATTGAGCCTATTGTTAGCCGGCGGCGGCGACATCCCAGCACAGATACCGCTCAGTTGAAGGGGACAAACGGACCGTGTTAGACTTATTGCTGCTGCTCCTTGGCACTGCTATGGCTGCTTCTGTTGGGTCAGGACTCAAGGAGAAGGTGGCACTCATTACAGGTTAGTGGAATATGTAGCGGATAATACTGAAATAACTACGCTTAATATCGGAGTCTATTACAATGTTTTGAGACCAGTTAAGGACCACTCCACCTGCCTTCTTGTATCCGGAAAACACAGGCCGGGCACTGTTTTGCTGTCTAAATTATCATCATCAAGAGGAACGAGAAAGTCTTTGGGAACCTCTCAAAACACTGGTGCAAAACAAAAAGGCATGGTTGGTTATATGCCCCGTTAAGGAGGGAACCCCCAATCAGCTGATTATGGCGGTGCAACGGATACGTGACATTTGGTAATGTGAATAATCTTGTGGTAGGTGTGAGGTGGTTGTTGGACGGGATGGTAGTGATGGTGATAAATAGTACCAACCTGTTCTTCTATCTACGGGTTTGTCACCTTGGGTAATGAGGGTATACGTGAAGCAGGTGGTGTCGGGGAGGTTGGGATGGTGAATTTTTGTTTGTACCTATCCAGTGGAGAGTTCCACCCAATACCAGCAAAGATTCAACCTCAAGGGATACAACTATAACTCAGCTCTCTGTTAAGTTTCTTCAAGGGGTATTATTGCAGTTTCAGCCAATACACCACACGTAACTATACACATTCTCACGGTCTACATCACACTTCTATGAGCATTTCTAACCCCATTTTACCCTATCGGAAATTAGTAATAACTTCAGGACACAAGCCTTCAAATGTGCTGTGTTCGGCGAGTTTTCTCTTAAGTCCAAGCTGCGGCGAGCCACGGAGCTTCATCACACTCGGAAATGAGCAGTACACTGACTTGCATTTGTTTATAGCTGGGGTTTGTGGGTAACTGCTGAATAGGATTCTTATTGTGTCTATAGTTCTTTTGTCCAATGACGTGCCACCACCTCTTAACACCACGAGCTGCGCCAATGGGAATTTGCTATATGTATTTGTAGGCGGGGCACAGCTGGGCAGACAGGTGCACAGAGACATCTGTGTGCGCAGTTCAGCCATGGCCACCAGTGACACTATAGTTGTAAAGGTTGCGAATTTGATTACTGGAAAATCATCGCTTCTGCGATGCAAGTCAGTGTACAATCGAGAAGAGGACCAGCCAGGACCTTCATCCTTTCATTAAGGTATTGTGAGGAGGGGTATTGGTAGAGGTAGGGCATATTGTGTGAAGCTATAAGAGAACCGGTGTGGGGGGAGGGAAGCTGCCCCAAAGCAAGGATACGGTAGGTTAGGTTTATGTTAGGGTTAGGTTAGTGTTGCAGGGGGGGTCCGGGGGGGGCACAGCCACCCCCGGTTAGGTTAGGTTACATTATGTTAGGTTAGTGTTGTAGAGGTGTAGGGGTTCCAGGGGAGCGCAGTCCCCCCGGCTAGGTTAGGTTTATGTTAGGGTTTGGTTAGTGTTGTAGGGGATGTGTCCGGGGGGGCACAGCCCCCCCCTGTTAGGTTAGGTTACGTTACGTTAGGTTTTTGTCCTTAGATTTTTGGGATCGCCATATCTCGCCTCTTGGTTCTCTCTTCCCAAAACCCCCGATTCCCCACAGTCCCCCAAGCTTGTTGGGGGGAGGAGGGGAGAGGGGAGAGGATATTATGTTAGGTTAGGATAATTTCAGTGAAAAGTACTCATGAATTTTGTGATGTCCCCCTTTTTCTCTAAAAATGGGTATTTTTTTCCTTAGATTTTTTGGATCCCAAATTGCCTAATTTTTGCTTTCCCCACCCAAAAACCCCGCTTTCCCAGGAGGTCCCCAAGCTTGTTAGACTTTGGGAAGAAGAAATTTAAGATACGATGTATTGGCTCAAACTGCAAATTTACCCTTCAAGGTAACCGAGAGAGTGGATAATACTGTTGGATCGCTTTGTCTCCACTTCTGTACTATAGTCCGTCTACTAAAGTGACTCTTTGATCTCGGGCTGAGAGATTTAAGTGTTGCCACTACTTTTCCCTGGCCTCCCCCACCCACCTGAGCTTTTTTTTTTTTTCCTGCTATATCATGATCGGTACCTGGTAAAGTCCAGCGTACACTAACTCAAGCTGCATACCAACTCGAGCGTCAGTGCAACTAATCTTATTCGCCCCAAAAAATTCTCCAGATTGATGGATGGTCCCTGATTTATGGTATGATAGGCTATGCCATTTTCGTCGCAATTTGATAATT
>NC_059278.1:16506988-16619488 GCF_017591435.1 Portunus trituberculatus | reverse complement strand
TATTGATTTATTGATTTTAGAGGTTCCTGGTGCCTTATTTTAAATCTTCTTATATAACTTTTATTTCGTCTTTTTCAATTTTTCTTGTTTGATAGTTTTCTTCATTTAATCTACTTAAATTTGATGTGGGAAAATTAGATACTCTTTCTTGGTTTACGTTTATGAAAGCTTCTATATGATCTGAATGATTTTTATCAAATTTATTTTCTTCTTCTTCAGTAATTCTAAATATATCCCTCCAAGTTCTTTCCAGTAAGTCACATTTTTCTTTATCTGTATAGTATTTGTTCCCGTCTGAGTCTTTCATATAGTTGGTATGTATATTTTTACCTTTTAATACTTTGAATTTGTTCCAAAATTCTTTACTGTTTTTACTGTTATTCATTAAGTCTGCAACTTTCTCTTCCCAATTCTTATTATAGTTTTCTTTACATCTTTCTCTTAGTTCATTTCGAATTGTAATATATTCTGTATAGGAACCATTGGTCCATCCATTTGTTAAGGCATTTTGTTTTAGTGTTTTAAATTGATGTTCTAGGTTTCTTGTTTCAGGAGTACTTTTTAGTTGATGGATGAATAGTGATGACTCAGACACACCACTCTTATGTATGGGTGCACACGAAGATGGCACATCTGTGCCTGTCGAGGCCTCAGTTCCTAAAGAATCCATTTCTCTGTAGTCGGACACAAATATTCACACATCTCCCAGATCTTGGCTTTAACAATTTTATTGCTGTAGTCAATGCAGCATACATCCCATATCTTCAGTTTCAATAGAAAATCACTCTATATCGAGTGTAGCCATGGTATTGGTATACTATATGTATAAAGAGGAAAATATGTTTACTTCTCAGTGTTTGGTTGGTGCAGGACTGCCTGTAGCCATCATGTGTCCATCATTGGACACTCAAACACAGTTGTTCGTGTACATGGGTCCTCAACACAAAATTGAGCCACACTGTAGCAGGGATGAGCAACAGCTCACCACAGTTGCTTGCCACAGACACTTGTGTGCCCAAGACAGCTTCTAAACAATGAAAACTTAGAGACACACATCCCTGCCACAACATTACGCCACATAGTGGCTCATGTGCTCCTGGCATAACATTAAGCACTACATAGCAGAGAGAGGATCATGTCAAGATTAGCAAACCCAACATCTCCATGTCAGGAAAAGTTAATCCATTGGTCCGCATGGAAAGAAAAGCAGTGAATATAGTACTATACCAAAGTTTTATTGACCAATAATCAATGAAAATTATATGGTAAAGTTCCATAAGAAATTGTTTCAAAATCTAGTTATTGAAAGGATAATGCATGGCAATTGCTTTACAGAATCCTGAAAACTTGTCAACCTAAATTTGTAACATTGACTTGAAGTGATTTAAGTAGCTTTATAGAAAGTGTGTCTACATCCTCCCATGTTCTTAACTTCAGCCTTGTTCTTTGCTCAGTGTGACTGAACAAGTATATGTTGTGTGGGAATGCCTGTCTGTAGGTCAACAAGGTTCAAAGAATGGTTGACAGTTCTGTGGTAGTGGTTTGGATTATGAACTATATTTCTATAAGCTCGCCATTCATCACTGAATACTTATCCAGGTCTAACAGCTTTTTCAAATATTGGCAGGAGTGTATGTTGATTTCGATGGTCATTTATTTATATTCCATATAGTACTCCTTTACTGGTGAAACCAACCAAATAGCCAGACTTGATGATTAGGTGCCCTTCCTCAGTGGCATTTAGGTTTATGTGGAAAGCACCATTCATCAATTCAAACTCTCATCCCAGGTCCAACAAGTTTTTTTAGGATTAAGCTCTAAATGTCTCATGCATATATCTCCAAAAAAGATGTAGAAACTCGCTATCAACTTCCGAGACATATTTATAAAACAAGAAGTTTCCACTCTCCTAATTTCATTACACCAACAATATATGATACGAGTCCACTGCTGTAATTTCACTTTTCAATTTAGCAAGAAATGTTTTTTCTTATTACTACTACTTTTCATTTTGCACTTCTGCACAACTCTCTAGAGAGACACTATATTTTGTCACCTTCATAAATACATTACATGATTCACATTTTAATTCCTGTCAAATTAGTGATTTGTTCTTCATCCAGTCAATCACTAGTAAGCTATTCTCCCCAAGTAACGGCATCACAACTTCTGTGAACGTAAATGTGCTCATCTTGAGGGTTCCTGCATAACTGAATTAAGAAAAAAAAAAAAAACAATGTATGAAAACAGCTATTGAACCAGTATATCTAGTAAATAAAAGCTTGTAGACCTGGAGCATTAGGTTTCATAACTTCCTTAAATGTATGGTATGTCTGTCCATCTTGAAAGTTCCTGGATATTTGAATAAAGAAATTAAAACCAGTACAGTGGAGACTCAATACTCTAACATCTTAATAGTTTAACTTTTTAATATTCAAACACAAAAGCTCGATTTAATACTAAAAGAATACCAGATAGTCGACGTCCACACACACAGTTCTAAACAATGGCTCCCTGACCTCTCCCTCCCCCCCTCCACCAGTGTTTTTTTTTTTTACACGTAGGGAAGAGGGCCAACCAAGGGCAAAAAAAAGAAAGTTAAAAAAGGCCCACTTGAGTGCGAGCTCTCTAAAAAGTGCCAAAACCATCAGCCAGAATTAGGGGAGCAAATGCCTCGATACCTCCCTTTTAAAAGAAGACAAGTTGTAGGAATTCGGAAATACAGATGCAGGGAGGGAGTTCCAGAACCAGAAAGGGATGAATGATTGAGAGTACTGGTTAACTCTTGCATTAGAGAGTTGGACAGAATAGGGATGAGAGGAAGAAGAAAGCCTTGTGCAGCGTGGCCGCAGGAGGATGGGAGGCATGCAGTTAGCAAGATCAGTAGAACAGTTACCATGAAAATAGCAATAAAAGATAGAAAGGGATGCAACATTTCGGCGGTGAGAAAAAGACTGAAGATAGTGAGAGGAGGGGAGTTGATGAGACGAAGAGCTTTTGATTCCACCCTATCAAGCAAAGCTGTGACTGGAACCCCCAAACATGCAAAACATGTGAAGATTACTCCATACAGGGACAGATAAGGCCCTTATACAGAGTAAGCAGTTGGAGGGGCGAGAAAAACTGTCGGAGACGCCTCAGAACACCTAACTTCATAGAAGCTGTTTTAGCAAGAGATGAGATGTGAAGTTTCCAGTTAAGATTATGAGCAAAGGACAGACCGAGGATATTCATTGTGGAAGAGGGAGACAGTTGAGTGTCATTGAAGAAGAGGGGATAGTTGTCTGGAAGGTTGTGTCGAGTTGATAGATGGAGGAATTGAGTTTTTGAGGCATTGAAAACTACTAGATTTTCTCTGCTCCAATCGGAAATCTTAGAAACATCGGAAGTCAGGCGTTCTGTAGCGTCCCCGCGTGATGTGTTGACTTCCTGAAGGGTTGGACGTCTCTGAAAGAACGTGGAAAGATGTAGGGTGGTATCATCAGTGTAGGAGTGGATAGGGCAAGAAGTTTGGTTAAGAAGGTCATTAACCCTTAACTTCCGGCGGTCGTATATAAACGTTTGCGTCAGAACGTCCGAAGTGACGGGATTCGTCCCAGTAATCAAGATTTTTCCCGGCGTAATTTTAAGTCTCTCGCGCGCTCTCTTGAGGCGGATGGTGAGTAGAAGTATCTGGCATCTTTTACCACACAAGTGTTTCCACAAGAGCTCCTAATTTTAGAGGTAACTGAACTGTTTTCCCGTTTATGGGCGACACTTGGCAACTCCGTGACGCTGGGTAGAAAGGTCAGTGATAACAGCGAAGGATCGGGTCAGATTGTAAATCACCATGGAGCAAGGCAGAACCCTTTTACTTAGCAGTGGTTCTGAGCTAGAAGAAAGTGACAGTGAATATATAGAAGAAGAAACTGGGGAAAGTGAAGAGACTAGTAGTGAGGACACGGATGTAGAGCATCATTCACCTGCTTTCTCAGGAGAACAGACAGAGAGACAGAGACTCTTACACAGTATAAGTGACAGTGAAGGCAATAATGATGAAGAACAGACTCCAGATAATGTGTCAAGGACACAGAGTGTTTCTAGGAGACAGGCATGCGTGTCCTCCTTCCTTCCTCTCTCTCTCTCTCTCTCTCTCTCTCTCTCTCTCTCTCTCTCACACACACAGAGAGAGAGAGAGAGAGAGCGAGCGCGGCGTCGCTCTCCGGGCTGTTTCCTCTTGACTGGTCACACCGTGCCCGGAGGAGGAAACTTTGATAAGGCAATAACTAAACTCTCAGACGTCATATCGAGCTGGAAAGTACATCATTGTATTCAGAATAACACAGAGAAAATAATTATCAGTATTCAAACTGTGTTCTGACAATTTTTAGGTGTACCATTTTTCCCCGTCATTAGACAGGAAAAAATATTTTAATCCCCGGAAGTTAAGGGTTAATGAATAATGGAAAGAGAGTGGGTGACAGGACAGAACCCTGAGGATCACCACTATTAATAGGTTTAGGAGAAGAACAGTTGCCGTCTACCACAGCAGCAATAGAGCGGTCGGAAAGGAAACTTGAGATAAAGTTGCAGAGAGAAGGATAGAAGCCGTAGGAGGGCAGTTTTGAAATCAAAGCTTTATGCCAGACTCTGTCAAAAGCTTTTGATATGTCTAACGCAACAGCAAAAGTTTCACCGAAATCTCTAAAAGAGGATGACCAAGACTCAGTAAGGAAAGCCAGAAGATCACCAGTAGAGCGACCTTGACGGAAGCCATACTGGCGATCAGACAGAAGATTGTGAAGTGACAGATGTTTGAGAATCTTCCTATTCAGGATAGATTCAAAAACTTTTGACAAGCAAGAGATTAAAGCTATAGGTAGTTTGAGGGGTTAGAACGGTCACCCTTTTTAGGAACAGGCTGAATGTAGGCGAACTTCCAGCAGGAAGGAAAGGTAGAAGTCGATAGACAAAGTTGGAAGAGTTTGGCCAGGCAAGGTGTAAGCACGGAAGCACAGTTTTTGAGAACAATAGCAGGGACCCCATCAGGTCCATAAGCCTTCCGAGGGTTTAGGCCAGCAAGGGCATGGAAAACATCATTACGAAGAATTTTGATTGTAGACATGAAATAGTCAGAGGGAGGAGGAGAGGAGGACAAGCCCAGAATCGTCCAAGGTGGAGTTGTGAGCAAAGGTTTGAGAAAAGAGTTCAGCTTTAGAGACAGAAGAGATGGCAGTGGTGCCATCAGGATGAAATAAAGGAGGAAAGATGAAGAAGTGAAGTTATTTGAGATGTTTTGGCTAGATGCCAGAAGTCACGAGGAGAGTTTGAGTTTGAAAGATTTTGACATTTCCTATTTATGAAAGAGTGTTTGGCAAGTTGAAGAACAGACTTGGCATGATTCCGGGCAGAGATATAAAGTGCATGAGATTCAGGAGATGGAAGGCTCAAGTACCTTTTGTGGGCAACCTCTCTATCATGTATAGCACGAGAACAGGCTGAGTTAAACCAAGGTTTAGAAGGTTTAGGTTGAGAAAAGAATGAGGAATGTACGCCTCCATGCCAGATACTAACACCTCTGTTATGCGTTCAGCACAAAGAGATGGGTCTCTGACACGGAAGCAATAATCATTCCAGGAAAATCAGCATAATACCTCCTCAGGTCCCCCAACTGGCAGAGGCAAAACGCCAGAGGCACCTTCGCTTTGGGGATCCTGCGGAGGGATTGGAAAAATAGGACAAGATACAGAAATGAGATTGTGATCGGAGGAGCCCAACGGAGATGAAAGGGTGACAGCATAAGCAGAAGGGTTAGAGGTGAGGAAGAGATCAAGAATGTTGGGCGTGTCTCCAAGACGGTCAGGAATACGAGTAGGGTGTTGCACCAGTTGCTCTAGGTCATGGAGGATAGCAAAGTTGAAGGCTAGTTCACCAGGGTGGTCAGTGAAGGGAGAGGAAAGCCAAAGCTGGTGGTGAACATTGAAATCTCCAAGAATGGAAATCTCAGCGAAAGGGTAGAGGGACAGAATGTGCTCCACTTTAGAAGTTAAGTAGTCGAAGAAATTACTATAGTCAGAAGAGTTAGGGAGAGATAAACAGCACAGATGAATTTAGTTTGAGAGTGACTGTTAAGTCGTAGCCAGATGGTGGAAAATTCGGAAGACTCAAGAGCGTGGGCACGAGAGCAAGTTAAGTCGTTGCGTACATAGACGCAACATCCAGCTTTGGAATGAAAATGAGAATAGAGAAAGTAGGAGGGAACAGAGAAGGGGCTACTGTCAGTTGCCTCAGACAGCTGTGTTTCGGTGAGGAAAAGAAGATGAGGTTTAGTAGAGGAGAGGTGGTGTTCCACAGATTGAAAATTAGATCTAAGACCGCGAATGTTGCAGAAGTTAATGTAGAAAAAGTTGAGGGAGGTGTCAAGGCATTTGTGGTCTTCAACAGGAGAGGTGTCCGACCTGGGGACATTTTGGTCCCTCCCAGAGGGGACTCCGAGGCGTTGTTTATTTCAGGTCCCATTTTTCTTTTAAATTTTGATTTGGAGTGAAGGGTGTATGTGTGGTAAGTGCATGTAGTTTTGTGTGAAGAAGGAGAGATGTCTTTAGAGGATAGGCTGTGACTGCCCCCATGAGTTGTGAGACACAAAGGGAAACATTCAACGAGATCACAACTAGCTTTAATGGAAGGTTCACAGCACCCCCTGAACTAGTGCTATTAGATCTCACTGGGAGTAAGTTATTGTTTTGGTAGGTGTTTACTACCACCTCCTGTTGTTGTGCTGCCACGGTTGTCAGAATAACATTCTCGTGCAATATGTCTGTAGATTTTCATATATAAACTTAAACACCAAAGGCTTATTAGTGGTGAAAATATCTGCTAATTGAATGGCAGCACACATAGTTGTAAATGAAGCTCTGTCCTCTCCCTAGCTGCAGCTGCCATTGTCCCGTTCTGAGTGGTTTTACCGGCAATACCAGTAAAACAGTATACCATATACTGGTGCACATCTCTAATCCTGCTGCAGTCTTGAAAAAAAAAAAAAAAGCATTCTTTTGCATTCTGTAGTTTTTCATTTACAGACTTTTTATGGCATCAAAGAGGTTTATTAGGGGTGAAAATAAGAAGTCTTGGGAGACTGCAAGTGTTAGTGAGCAATAGCCTTCCACTAGCAGGTTCACAGGAATCACACCAGGAGAAAAGTTATAAAGACGTTTTCATGGATGGTGACTTGTCCTCTGACGACCTCCCTCCTCCTCCCCACCCTTCTCCCCTCCTCTTCTACATTATCCATCACCATCCTTCACCTATGATATGTACAAATCAGATTATAAAAAATTACATTGAATTTTTTATAAACTTGAACAAATTACTTGATTTATAGATATTGGTAGTCGAACTTTTTGATACTCAAACAACCATTTGGAACTAATTAAGTTCAAGTATTGAGTCTCCACTGTATGAGGAAACATCTATTAAACCAGTGAAGGTCATAATGGTTAACTAGTGAACAGAAGCTTTGAAATTTAATCAGTTATTGAAATGTCTAGTACCAAAGTATCAAAGTGCTCATGTCAAGAACAGTAAACCCAATTATTCCCTGGTAAAGAATAACAAATCCATTTGTCTTCATGTAAAGAATTGCGAACCCTGCCGTGAGTGAGTTTGCTAATCTTGACATGATCTGCAGAGATCATATAGCAGTATGGTAAAGCATGGTGCATAGTAACAGAGAGGCTGATGTCCAGAGTGTGCCACTCCCCCGGCCAATGTAACCGCCACATGCTGGAGTTGGTCTCTCAGCAGAGCCACTCTGTTTCATTTCCTGAAGCTTAATGTAGACTTGTAGCAAAATATTGCCATCTCTACATATTCACTGGATCTATTTTATCAAGTTTTTAATCAGAGATTATAATAGTAACAATTCTTTTTGCAGGTGCCACCTCTGGTATAGGGCGGGAGTGTGCCATTGAGCTGGCCAAGGAGGGCTGTTATGTGGCCATCAGCGGTCGCAACACTGCCGCCCTGGAGGAGACATCCAAGGTGTGCCAGGAAGCAGGTCTCCCTCAAGATAAGGTAATGTAGTTGGCTTTTTTTTTTTTTTTTTTTTTTTTTTTTTTTTTTTGTGTTCAATACTTTTCAAGCTTTCCAGTCCACTGCAGTGTCCTACAGTAAGTACATAAGTCTTACTTCTGGCACAGTGTCTTGAATCTCACTTTAGGATATGTAGCCCAAAACCAATATTTTATCCCCTGCCAGGTGCTGAGTTTGGTGGCAGATCTGTGCAAGGATGAGGACTGTGAGCGTGTGGTGTCCACTACCGTGTCTCACTTTGGACGTCTGGATGTCTTAGTTAACAGTGCTGGTAAGTCACTTTTTTTTTTAAGAGAAATGCATCTATCCCACTTCTCTTTGCATATCACCACCTGCAATCCTTTGGGTCCTCCTCATGTGCCTTCATTCCTCAGGCATTCTGGTTGCCGGTGGTATAGAGAAAGTCACAATGGAAGATTATGACAAGCAGATGAATGTGAATACACGGTCAGTGTTCCTGCTGATGAAGCTGGCACTGCCTCATCTTCTGAAAACCAAAGGAAACATTGTTAACATATCCTCAATAACTGGACTCAGAGCTGTAAGTCTGATGCAACAAATTATGTGCAGTACTTTGACTAACTTAGAAATGGCTTTATTTATTCATTTATCTTGCAAAGTACTCCTTTTTCTTATCAGTTTAATTATTCGTTTTAGCTCCAGTTATTAATTTACCTCTAGGCATTCCTTTTCCTCATCAATTTATTTATTAAAGCTTTTATTCATCCACTTACCTTCCTATTCCTTTTCCTCATTTATTTTAAATTTATTCATTTATTTACTTTATGTAAGTGGGGAAAATTGGCCAAGGACAACAAAAATTATTTAACAAAAAAGACCACTTGAGGTGCCAGTCCCTGAACAGGGTCAAGAGTATTAGCTAAAAGAATGAGAAAAATGTCTTGAAACCTCCCTTTTAAATTAATTTAGGTCATAGATTGATGGAAATAAAGAAGTAGGCCATGAGTTCCAGAGTTTACCAGAGAAAGGGATAAATGATTGAAAGTACTAATAAACTCTTATGTTAGAGAGGTAGGCAGAATAGTAGTTAAAGAAGAAAATCTTGTGCAGCAAGAGTTGGGGAGGAGGGGAAATATACAGTCAGCAAGATCAGAAGAATAGTTGGCATGAAAATAGCAGAAGATAGCAAGATACAACATTGTTGTAGTGAGAAAGAGGCTGAAGACAGTCAGTCGGAGGAGAGGAATTGATGACAAAATGCTTATCCTCATCAGTTCCCAGAAGTGGTGGCATACAACATGAGTAAGGCAGCGCTGGACCACCTGACACGCACAGTGGCCCTGGAGGTGGCCAACCGGGGGGTGAGGGTCAATGCTGTCAATCCCGGTGTCATCATCACTGAAGTACACAAGCGGTCCGGCATGAACGATGAAAGCTACGCCAAGGTGAGCACAGTTCAACCATGCTTATGAGTGACTTATCAGCTTCACATATTATTGTAACTGATGTTAGGCAAGTAATTATTTTTGCTGATTGATTGAATTGTGATTGCTCAGCTAAACATCACCAAACCCATTTGTATATTTACAATTTCATACAACCCCTCCTCAGTTTCTGGAGCACAGCAAGACAACGCATGCCATGGGACGCGTGGGAGAAGTCTTGGAGGTTGCACGAGCTGTGGTGTTCCTTGCCTCAGAAAATGCCTCCTTCATCACGGGCACCACACTACCCGTTGACGGTGGCCGCTCCATTATGTGCCCACGCTAACACATTTCAAGGATTGGTTCATTGTTGTGAGTCTCCCCTGGCCTGGATAATTTGTTTTCACCTGCTGGCACTTGTCTCCTGCACATATAATATGACCTGTATAGTAGTATCCATGTGGGCAGCTGGTAGCTTGGACAAAACATTACACACTCGTACACAATTCATTCACACTGTTAATCTTGTTGTCTGCAGTGGAGGGATGCTGTCATGGACCATCCTTTAACACCCAGAGGTTAAGGCATAGTACAGCTGGCCACATACTTCCTCTAGGACAGGTTTCCTTTGGATATGCCCTTTTTTTGATATGCTTAAGTCTGATACTCAACTGTTGGGTACTCTCTCTCTCTCTCTCTGCAAGTGTAGAAGTTGTCAATAAATATAGACTTTACAACCAGATCAATAAACTGGGTGCGTGGGTGTCATTGGATGGGTATTGTTACCAGTAATGATGACTTAAATAATTGTTGCTGCTTTTGTACTTTGATATTTGCACATGGGATATTAGTTATATAATGCATGTGCTACTTGACTTGTAACTTTACCAGTCATGAGATATTTTTTTTTTTATATTATACGTCCTTTCATTTTAAATGTAGACTAGTAGTAAGTGGAAATATACTCAATCTTTTTATTTTCTTACATCTAAGCATTACAATCTTAGTCAAAATATATTTAGGAAATTTAGGTAGTGTGCATGAAAAAAGAAATATCCTTATCCATTAAAAGTAGTATTAATAAGAAAAGAAAAAGATCATGTGAAAGGGTAAAAAAGCATGGTTGTTGATACAAGAAGAGATAACTTACTACTAACATGATGCATGAGATTATAATATATAATAAAGTTGTTTTAAGGTGAGCAAAAATAACAACCATGACAAGTAATCCTTCTTTTCATTATCTCCTATTGTATCATCACTTTGAATATTCCTCCTCCACATCCTTGATACTCTGTCTTCCACCATGCCAGTCTTCATTACCATTTGCTCCTTTTGACATGTATCATGCCATATAATTCAACATCTACCACTTTGATTTCCACTAGCAAGAAACTTTTAGAGTTTCTTGCATATCTTAATCTTCCTCTGGTCCATCAATTTGGTCAAAGAGTTCTTCTGGAGTTAATAGTATGTCTTTGTCAAATTTGTCCATTTCTGCCACTCGTGCCATCCTCAGGTAATGTCGCTCCCGTGAGAAGGTCAGCGTGGGAGGCAAATTAAAATGACCATCCCAGTCATAAGTGTCACAGTACCCAGTAACTTGTGGAAACTTTGATGGTTTTGTTTTGAGTTTTCCATGAGCCTTCCACTGTTGCTGCTTGCTTGAGGTGGCATGCTGGGTAAAGGCTGGAGATTGGACTGAGAAGGCCTTTTTAATCTTGGCCTGTTGTTTCACTTTAGTTGCTGCCTGCTTCTTGATTTCTTTAAGAGCCTCCATAGTATCTGAGCTAGTGTCTTCTGTCCAGTCCCATTTATGACTTTCTACCAGTGCATCCACTTTTTCAGAGGTGGGGAACAGAACCATGTGTTCATCATTGCCATGTCCTTTATCTGTGTATATAACCATGGCATTTCTTCCTCTGTCTGGTATTTTGTCTGTTCTGTGATGACTGAGGAAGTTTCGTTGTATCAAGTGAAGAGGCACATCTTGTATCTCGTGCTCCTGTTCCTGTTCCTCCTCTGGTTTCTTCATCTCTGTGCCTGTTAAGGTATTGCAGTGACTGGTAAGGTTGCTCGAAGTTGGGTGAAGAGACAGGTCTTGTATCATTACTTCCTTCTCCACCTCCTCCATCTCTTGTTATGCCAATATGCTGGATTGTTGCTAAAGTACTGAAAGAAAAAGGTTTTCATTATTAAGCTGTCTATCGTTACAAAGTGTATTTAAAATTTTGGATAATATTGAAGTAACAAATGTTTTCAATGAGCATAACTTTAAAATGCTTTCCTTTTTTTTTTTTTTTTTTTTTTTTTCATAAATAGTGTTGAGTAATATTTCTCATCAACCATAGTCCTTTTCATCATGAAAATCATCTTCCCACCACACACAAAAAATAATGGTTAATAACTCTTGAAGGAGATGCAATTTGAAGGAGATGCAATTTGAGAGAGGATAAACATGAATTTTGAAGTTTCATCCATCATTTTCCTTCTAAGATAAAGATCTGTATTGATGCATTCTTTTAATTTAGAAGATTAATATTGTTATCTTTTAATTTAGAAGATTAATATTGTTATTGATAGTGAGATTTTGGATTGATTTATTAGTTATCAGGCAACCAGTTATTGCTGCTATTCTTTATCATCTTTTATTGGTTATAGTGATCATTCTTTTTTGTTATCATGCCCCTCCCATACCAGGTTCTATTGCTTCAAGGCCATGTCGGTGTCCCCAAGGCCTTAGGCCGCAGCCTCTAGACCAGTGGTTCTTAACCTTTTTCAGAGTCCGTACCCCTTGATATCTCAGAAAAATTTCTCATACACCCTCTTCCTTTTAACCAGCCCTCCACTACTACTGTCTGTAAAACAGGCCCCTGGGGACAATACCCTACCCCCAATAAAGGCTACCACCCAACAGCCACACTACCTTTCTCCTCTTCTCACACCATCTCTACTCCCATCCTCCTCTACCATATCCTCTATTGTTGCTTTTACCCCCTATGCCTCCCATCTCTAAAAAGATTTCTATGAAAACCACAACATGAGGGAAAAAATCTCTCTCCTTCACTTGAGCTACCTGACAACTCTTCACCTCTGCCTGATGAGAAAGGTACTTAATCATACCACCTACAGCACTGTATCAACAACACACTCTCCTTCCAACACTGCCTACAAACACAGGTGAGCAAAGTACCCTTCCGGACCCAACCTGCCAGATCCCACCTAGTATGTGAGGACACCAAAGCTCAGGTCAACACCATCATCACACTAACTTACATGAAGGATAACCCATTCTTTGCCCAACCAGATACACACCTCAACACCTGTACAGGCTCTATCTCGGTCTCTCCACACGTCTGTTCAATTGACTAGAAGGACTGGACGCAGTGCAGACTGCAGAGACGACCTCCTCCCATTACTAGAGTGATACAGTGCCACAAGTGTAATGTGTTAGACATTCTTCCCCTACAGGTTACCAAAACACAAAGTAAACAAACATAGCAAAAATAAGTGCCACAAACTCAACATTCAGTATATATTGGAGGTGTTCTGTGCCCTGTTCGCCCCTACATTCCCACTCCATGATAGTGTCAGAACTGTTGTGGGTTCGACACCCAGAAAAACACTGCCACTCCACAACCTGCTATTCTTTGTGCTGAATTAACCACACCCTCACTAGCTGTAATGCACCAAGCTGCTCGTGTGCCAATTGTGGTGGCACACACAATGTTTTTAATCATGGCTGTCCACCATATAAGTTTGAGTCTGAGGTGGCCATAATCTGTCACGATGTGAGAAGCCCGTCAAGAAGCTCACTGCCTGGGCCTCCAATCCCCAATCCAAGCCCAATCCCCAGCCTTCCTCTTCCACCTCTCACTCACATCCTCCTTTCCCACTGCCCCCTTCTCATATTGCTCACACAAATCCCTCTCTCTCTCTTTAATCCTTTCTTTATCCTCAACTGTGACCCCCTATCTCCACCTCCACAGGCCACCCTCCCTCTTCCTCAATGCTCTCAGTGCTCCTACCAGCTCATTGCACCAAATGTCCCTTCCTTCCTACAGTTATCTAATCTTCATCAACTTCATTACCCTCCTCCTCCTCCTTTCTCTTGCAACATCCCCTGCCATTCTCCCTTCTACTACTTCGTCTCCTGAAATCCTAGACCTGATATCTGCTTATATCTCTGGACAGCCTCCCAACCTACTCACCTGGCACCCCCACCTCTGAACTCGTCCTTCCATATTTCTGCTGAAGTTCATCCCATACCTACCAACTTTCCCCCACTGCCCTCCCCCCATCCCTGCTTCAACTCCAGTCTCCTCTTCCACCTCTCTTCTTCCCCCCCACTCCCTTTCCCACTCTCTGTGCCTTGTTCATCTATGTCGCCTTCCCTATCTGCTCATCACCCTTCTCCTTCCAGCATTAAGTCCCTACTCCACTATCCCCTTCCTCCAGGATAGTTGTAAACAAAGCCTCCCTGGCCTCTCCTTCCCTTCCTCCAGGATAGTTGTAAACAAAACCTCTCTGGCCTCTCCCTCCCTCCTCTATCAGTTGTGCTGCCGCCGTCGTCAAAATAACCTTGTCCTACGTTCTGCTCGTAGTTGTTCGTTTATAAACTTACACACCTAAGGCTTATTAGTGGTGAAAATATCTGGTAACTGAAAAACCTCACACATGGTTGTAAACAAAGCTCTGGCTTCTCCCTCCTTACTGCCACCATAATCCCATTCTGATACCGGTATTACTGGTAGTACTGAAGCAAAATATCGGTATTCCTGTATACTGGATAACGGTGCATATCTCTAGTCCTGCCGCAGTTTTGAGAAAAACAACATTCTTCTGCATTCTGTTGGTAGTTTTTCATTTAGAAACTTGTAATGGCACCAAAGAGGCTTATTAGTGGTGAAAATAAAGGATCTAGTGAGAGTGCAAGTGTTAGTGAGCCATAACCCTCCACTAGTGGGTTCACAGGAATCACACCAGACATTTTCATGGATGGTGACTCATCCTCCAACAACCTCCCTCTTCCTCCCCACCTCTCACCTCTACGTTATCCATCACCAGCCTTCACTTATGTACAAGTCAAAATTTCAAAAAATTACATTGAGGTTTTGCTGAGATTAGAACAAATTACCTGATTTATAGGTATCGATAGTCAAACTTTTTGATACTTGAACAACCATTTGGAACGAATTAAGTTTGAGTATTGAGTCTCCACTGTATTCACAGCTTTGCTGTCACAGACAAGACCTATGCTATTTCACTTCATCCTATGTACCCAAAATTCTCTGCCTTCCGGAAACCTTAACGCCTGTCCACCCCTCCTCATTCCTCAATACCAATTTCTCTTCTGCCATCTTTGTTCACCATTCTATTCCTTATACCCCTCACCCTACTACCACCATACTTTCCTGCACAGTCCTCTGTGTCTTTCTTCACCGCTGGATATCTCGTCTCCATCTCCTTTCCTCCTCAAATCCCATATATTTTGATGCCGTTCACTCCCTGCTCTCCCATCTTCCTCCCCCCTTTTAGTTGTTAGAGACTTCAAATTGTCACTACTCTCTGTGGGGGAGACATTATAATTATAAGAAACTCTCGTGGCCATTTCCTTGAATGCTTCCTTCATGACTATGTGGATCTTACCATCCTTAACATTATTAAACCAGCAGATTTTGACCTTCGCACCCAGTCTTTCCACCCTCCTCTTTATGATATTCCTCTTGATTACTGCACTTCTGGTAAATTTCTTGGCCTCACCCTGACTCCCACCTCACTTGGAAGCAACATATCCTCCTATCCATTAAAGAAACTGCTCTTGGCTGTCTCCAACTCCTATGGACTCCGTCCCATGTCTCCTGGGTGCTGACTGCAAAACTCTACTTCTCACCTACACATTACACTCATCCTTCCTATTCTTGATTATGGTTGTCATGCTTACTCCTCAGCCTCTCCCTCTCCTGTGTTTCCTTGATGTTTTCCACTCTTCTATTGAAAGCCTGGCTGTAGAATCTGGCTTTCCATCCTTACTGCACTGACAGGCCTTCCACTACTATGCACATTTCCTCAAATTTCCTACCTTAGCATTACACATCCCTTCCTCTCTCTCTCTCTCTCTCTCTCTCTCCACAGTCTTTTTCTCCCATCCCCATTTATCCTTACCCTTTCCTCTCCATATGCAGTCTCTCCCCTCACACCCCTCTTGCCTCACCTCCTAATCCTTTCCTTTCCATGTTCATCATTCCCCTCCTTGGATTATTTCCCCATCCCTTAGATGTACTGCTACCTTCCCAACTTCCTCAAAGGCTGTGATATTCATTCCTCCCTGTGTTCTCCATTCCTGCTTCTTTGAACACGTATTCATTCTGATAGCACAAACATCTATACTGATGGTTCTAACTCCCTAATGTTTCAGGATTTGCAGTAGTCTAGCACATTACACCTGCCCCCTAACATTAACTTCAGGGCATTATCACACCTAGCTATCAGGGCATTATCACACCTAGCTATGATAAAAAAAAAATGTAAAAAAAAATATTTGGTTGAGAAGAAAAGGGAGACACAGTTAGTCATAAAAAAGTTTGTCAAAACACTGTGGGAAGTTAATGACAAACAAAAATATATAAAATTCTTGTCCATCAATGAAAAAAAAAACATTAGTTGGCTGTATGAACAAAATATTGGAAAAAAAGGAGTGAATAAAAAAATTAACAAGAAGCCAAACAAAATCCCTGGTATGCACATTCAGGAAAATACTACAGAGAATGACTCATCCCCCTCCCTCTGATAACTCATTTTTCTTACAGGCTTTTGGACATTAGCCAGCACACAACCTTGCAAAGACATCTGCTGCAAGAACAAGATGAGGAGTGAAACTAAAGGAATATGTACCTGATGTATTACTAATGTTGCTACACCGCCTCCACTGTGCAATGGCTAGTGGGTTGACTATGAATCCTCTGGCTGTGGTTTGATTCCAGGCTGGTTCAGTCAGTGTGCCTTTCACCCAGCTGTAATTCTTCCCCCAGGTGGATGGATGAATACCAGGTGAAGCTAGTATCCAGTCACTGTAGAGTGCAGACCATGTCCCTCTGCAAGATATTTACTATGATCCAACCACAACCTCATGTGAGCATTCATGTGCAGCTATAGTATATCCTATGACTGTAGCTTAACTAGTAGTAGGTTAGGTTAGTCTCACATTTAGAGGTTCTAACAAAAAATATTAAAAATGTGTTTATCACCAGGACTTCCACATTATATATAATATGGTATTATTTTTACATAATGAATCAAGATGGTGTGGTGAATGTGCAGTACTGTTGAGTTGTGATCAGAAAGTCAGTCATTACATGGTCACTTGTAAAGTTATTTAGTCATTACATGGTCACTTGTAAAGTTATTTAGGTAAAAATGGTTGTGTGAAATCCCATTTGACTTACTAGTTTGTACCTTTCCTATCTGTAGTTCAAAAAGAAAACACTTTTCAAACTGCTTAGGTAACCTAAAAAAATTGCACTAGTTAGATATAAAAATTATAGGTACTACCCACATCAAAATCACTCAAAAACACCATCCGGTGACAGTGTATGGTGTTGAAATAAGAAATTAAATAAAAACCATTTAAGAAGATATTTGTTTTTATTATTTCTAGTAATTACCTCGATTCCAGAGAGTCTTTGGAGTATTTTTCAACTCAGTATAGCATTTTTTTTAGGCCAACACCATCTGGAAAAATTTCGGTTATTTCTCAATAAACTTTTGGGTTTGGTTATACTGGGATCCATAGTTCCATGAATTTTATGTATATAATTACCCACCTTACTATAAATTATGATATTCCTTACAACACCATTTACAAAAGATTGTGAATAAATGTTGCTGCTTATTTTTTTGCATCATATATACTCAACTGATATATAAATTTTTGGAAGGGGAAAAAAATCATGAATAGGCTAACTTTTGACTTACGGACTCACCTGAGCTCAATGCAACACTTCCTATACCAGCACCACACCAGCTCGCATTGTGTCTGCAACACTTCACAAGACAAAGGAATGTGAGCCTAGGCAACAGGCTATTTATTTTCTTTTATAGTTGGCAATCATCATGAATGTTTCCTTTAGCAGGATGAACAGGCTGCCCTGGTTTTTCCTTTCAGCAGTACCTGTAATAAAATACTACAATAAAATATACCTGGCAATATCTAGATATAGCATATCATGATGTGACTGGAAGAAGGACTCCTTAAGTCTGAATAAAACGATGTCTCATTTTCAACTCACAATTTCAAATTGTCTTGTATGAGCTACATAGATACAATTGACTGTCATGCATTCCCTGCCATCATACTGTCACCTTGAAGCAATAAATCCTTCCCTACCGACTAGTTTTGTTTGTCATATGAACTAACAGTGGAACCATGCGTGCTTTGGGGTCCGCGAGGTCTCCAAGCACATGGGTTCGAATCCTGTCCACGGTCCGAGTGTAGGTTGGGCTTCCTTACTCAGGGCAACGGTTTCCTAGCGGGTGGGCTTTGAGATAGGAGGTACCCCAAAAAAGTATCCCCTTTAGCCCATAAATTCCTGTGAAAAGCCCACATGGTATAAAAAAAAAAAAAAAAAAAAAATGAATTCTATTTCAAAATGGATAAAGCCTCACTAATGGAATATAGACAAGAAGTTGAAAGGATTTTGGAAGGCAAAGTTAACATAATTATTGAAAACCTAAATAAATAAAATACAACCACTTTGTGAAGTCGTAACTAAAACACTCAGAAAAATGCAGAAGGGAAATAAATGAATGCGGATAAGAACAAGCCTTGAAAACCTAAATAAAATACTTTGGGAAGTAGCAACTAAAACACTCAAGATGAAATACAGAAGGAAATTTACAAATGTGGACAAGAACAAACCCCAGAATAGCCACAGGTAATGGATAAAGGCAGAGTATAAAAAGAAGGGAAAAATATAAAGCCAAGAAAAATGCATGAACACCACAGGAAGAGAGATGTATTTAATAGAAAAGTATCTGGAAGCAAAAGCAGACACAGAGAAGTGAGAGCAGCAGTATATGAACATGAAAAAAGTCCTCAAGAAATAAAAGATAAGACAAGAAAAATAACCAAGAACATATTGACAAACCAAGAAAAAGAACAGGAAAGGGGAAGAATTAAGACTATGAAGAACAAGGATTGGAGGTACCCAAAGAGAGAAAAGAAGATTTAATCAAGGATTACTGGAAGAACATCTACAAAATGAACGGAAATATTATAAAGGAGGTTTAGAATGCCGAGACAAGAAGTTCATACTCAAGAACAAGAGAACAAAACATGCTGCCAGAACATAATGCAAAATCACAAACAGGAAATGAGGAAAAAAGACATGGTTGTTTGGAGTGAAGGAACATTGGAACACTGGATATAGTGCATACATTGAAAAGGCCGATAAAAGAAATGGAGAAACCTACGGTTGAAGAGAAACAAGTAAAGGAAAACAAAGAATTTAAGGGATAAAAGAGCAGCAGGACCAGAAAAAAATGAAGACAGAATTTCATAAGGCCCTACAAGATAGTAAGAAATTTATTTTATCACCTTGCAAACAAGAAGGTTTAGGGAAATATTGTAAAGAATTCAAAATAACTATTGGGGTTAAGACCAATTGCAGTGACAAACATATCTTACAAACTAATAATGTCATGGTGAAAGAAAATATAGAAATGCACATAAGGGATAACAAATTAACTAAATAAAAAATTTGAGCAAACTTACAGCAAATGGAAGAGCAGAAAATAAAAGTGAATTTGAAGTACTGTGTGGATAAAGTATATAAAGAAAATAAAGCTCTGTATGTGATGGCAGTTGACTTTGCAAAAGCTAATGATTCAGTGAAAGGACACTAATTAAGACCTTAATGGAGTACAAAATTCACCCTAAAATAATAGATATAGTGACTGGTGTACACATTGATGATGTAACAGATGTTGTCCCAGGAGGGAAAGCAATTTCCTTACTGAGTCTTGGTCATCCTCTTTTAAAGATTTCAGTGAAACTTTTGCTGTTGCTTTAGACATATCAAAAGATTTTGATAGAGGCTGGCATAAAGCTTTGATTTCCAACCTGCCCTCCAACAGTTTCTATCTTTTTCTCTGCAACTTTATCTCAAGTTTTCTTTCCGATTGTTCTATTGCTGCTGTGGTAGACGGCCACTGCTCTTTTCCTAAATCTATTAATAGTGGTGTTCCTCAGGATTCTGTCCTGTCACCTACTCTCTTTCTATTATTCATTAATGATCGTAACCAAACTTCTTGCCCTATCCACTCCTATGCTGATGATACCACCCTACATCTATCCACATCCTTTCAGAGTCAACAGATTACACAGGGATGCCACAGAATGCCTGATTTCTGATATTTCTAAGCTTTCTGATTGGAGCAGAGAAAATCTATTAGTTTTTAATGTCTCAAAAACTCAATTCCTCCATCTATCAACTCAACACAACACAACCTTCCAGACAACTATCCTCTCTTCTTCAATGACACTCAACTGTCTCCCTCTTCCACACTGAATATCCTCTGTCTGTCCTTTACTTATAATCTTAAATGGAAACATCACATCTAAATTCTTGCTAAAACAGTTTCTGTGAAGTTAGGCGTTCTGAGGTGTCTCCGCCAATTTTTCTCGCCTCTTCAAGTGCTAACTCTGTACAAGGACCTTACTCTTTGCATGTTTGGGGGGTTCCACTCACACAGTTTTATTAGATAGGGTGGAAGCAAAAGCTTTTCATCTCATCAACTCCCCTCCTCTGACTGAATGTCTTCAGCCTCTTTCTCACTGCTGAAATGTTACATCTCTTTCTTTCTTTTATTGCTATTTCAGCTAACTATTCTACTGATCTTGCTAACTGCATGCCTCCCCTCCTTCTGCGGCCTTGCTGCACAAGGCTCTCTTCTTCCTCTCATCCATTTTCTGTCCAACTCTAACACAAGAGTTAACCAGTACTCTCAATCATTCCTACCTTTCACTGGTAAACACTGGAACTCCCCACCTGCCTCTGTATTTCCGTCTTCCTATGACTTGACTTCTTTTAAGAGGGAGGTATCAAGACATTTGCTCCCTAATTCTGGCTAACCCTTAGTTATCTTCAAGAGAACCAGCATTCAAGTGGGCCTTTTTTTTTAATATTTTGTTGGCTTGGCTGGCCCTTTCTCCTACATAAAAGAAAAAAAAAAATGACTGTGGCTAGTGGCATTATGCAGGGATGCACAGCCTCCACTAGACCACTACCCTGTTTAAGATACTGACCTACTTTGTAATAGATAAATTAGAAGAGGTAGGGGGCTTCAAATTAAGTGCTTTATTCGATGCAGATGATGGATTACTTATGACAAGGATAGATGAAGAAAATGTGCAGGATGATAGATTCAGTAACCTGAGCAACCACACAGGCCTCAAAATAAATAAAAATGAGGTGTAATATCATATCAATAAGAAAATATAACCATAACAAATAAAAAATATTAAGGCAACAAAAAAACAAAATATCTAGGGATAACAGTAACCTAGACATAAAATTGTTTCAAGATGTGACATGAATTGGAGAATGGCACTGGAACCAGGGCTACATTTGGCCATTACACTGAGCTTCATGACTACATGGGAGCGGATAAGATATCATACCACACTCGTGGTTGTCGGGCAACGTTTGGTCGATCTCTTATTTGTGTGATTCATAGTATTATTGTTTTGCATTCGTGACCGTTATGATGAGTGATCACGTGATCCATCTATGGTTTACCGACTGTATCACATTGTTTTCGGTCTATACTCATGGTATTCTTTCTATACTCGTGATATTCTTGTCACTCTCTATCGGTGGAATCTTGATGCCTTTAAACGATAAACCGGTTATTTGTTGTAGTGTTGTCATATCTTTATTGACTCATTATCGTGTTTATCGTGTTATCATCATCCAAGATTCAATTTGCAACTGTGATTGATCACGATATATTGCTATGTTACCAGTCCGGTTTTCGGTGGGTTATCATGCTATCATTTGAATTGTCATACAACAACCATGCAACAAACACAATGAATGCCACACAACAATCACAGGAATGTACACAATAACGATACAATAGGTTTGTAACGTTTTTCAATGATGAAAAATAAGGGGTGCACTATTTTTTTTAGGATAAGTTTGAAAAAAATACATGACTACCACGATACGCCCTAGAATATCATTCAATGTTTCACAACTCCCGGATTCTTTTTTTTTTTTCTCCACATTATGTTAAATGAGTTAGATTTTTTTTCTGTTATAGTAAAACTAAATTGAACTGACCCACAGGGTGAGGGTGATAATCTGCCAGACATTGCTATAGCTCTCATCACTTCAAGGAAAATATAATAACAGCTCTTTATTCAATTTAATGCATCACTTCACTAAAAATAAATGGGGGGAAACAAGGGACATGAAAATCTCTGCAAGTGATTATGGCATACCGGTAAGTATATTAAATACAGTAACAGCACGGGTTATGTAAGTGGAAAAGACATAATTTATAGAATATTTCCTGTTATGTTCTCTCTAGATGCCCTGTCTAATATACTGAGTAGTGAAAAGAAATACAAGATGAGACAGTGTTTTATTTCAGTTATTGCCCCAAGCTGAACTTAATTGTTTTTGAAAATCATTGGATGAAGATACATTTTCCTTGGTCTGGCTGTACAACACAGTAAGATGGGGAAGCATCACTGTGTCCTACTCCTTCCATCATGAGAATCAGACGATTTGCACATGTGATGAAGAGGTGCTACTTTGGTATGTGATCTCCACAGCCAACAGTATGTGATCTACATGTTTAATTTATTCACTAAAGCCTAAATACAATATTCTATAAATACATTTATCTAAATTTGAGTTAGTAAAGATAATAGAGACAATAATGATAATAATAATGATGATAATAATAACAATAATAATAATAATAATAATAATAATAATAATAATAATAATAATAATAAACACATCAATAATTATGAAATAGAGAGGCAGTGAAGCGTACTTAGAAGCAGAGGCAACATTTGAATTACGAATACTGTACCATAACAACTACACTACAGCGCCATTGAAAAGGTTGTCAGTGCGTCTTTCAAATGAAATGTGGAAATTTAAGAAATTGTAACACTGTGTCACATTGATATGGAAAAGTATGCAGCTGTTGTACTTCATCTCCCCAAATGACACAATAGCTGTGTATTAGAAAAACATTGAGCTTTGCTGGACTTTTCATCACAGAGGACTTGTAATGCTGGACATGTTATCATAGGAGTTATGTACTAAGTCAACCAAAGCAAACAAAATAAAACGAATCTGAATAGATAGATACACAAATATATAAATAAATAACGATGATTACGGAGATAACGATACGATTCCACGATAACAAAGCGAGTTTCCACGATAACGAGGCGAGTTTCCACCTTAACGACGCAAGTCTCCACGATAACGAAGAGTGTCCACGATAACGAAGCGAGTGTCCACGATAACGACGCGAGTTTCCACCTTAACGACGCGAGTTTCCACGATAACGAAGCGAGTTCACCTTAACGAAGCGAATTTCCACCTTAACGATACTATTCCACGATAACGAAGCCAGTTTCCACGATAACGATACGATTCCACGATAACGAAGCGAGTTTCCACGATAACGAAGCGAGTTTCCACTATAACAAAGTGAGCTTTCATGATAACGATACGATTCCACGATAAGGAAGAGATTTTCCACGATAAGGAAGCGAGTTTCCACGATAAGGAAGCGAGTTTCCACGAGTATGGAAGGAGCCCTTATCACCCCTTTAGGACTCCCCCAATCTAGCGAAGGGCAGACATTGATCCCCTGCTCATGGCAACCCCTTGCCTAGTGTGAGTCGCTGCAAGTGGATGACTATAGTGAAGCTTGAGGCCGCCAAGGAAAAGAAGGACCTGCCGCCTTCCTTGCCTTGGGCCCCAGGCCGGACCCAACAGCCACCTTCTCCCCCCGTGCAGCGCCCAAGGCCGTCACGGCCCTCAACCAATTTTGGCCGAAACTTATCAAACTTCTTTGAAATTTTGATCCAAATATAAAATCATCGATTGTAAGTAAAAAATGGCCTTGATTTGAAAATGTGCAAGAGTCAGCTGACAATGAAACAAGTGAGGCAGATTTGCTCCGGAGCATTAGAGAGAATCTTGCTTGTTTCCTGCCGTGAATGTGTGCATGTTCATATGTGACCAGATAGAAGCAGTAATCCAATCATATTAATTCAGTTCCTTTACCTGTCAATTCTTGTACCGAATGGTAGGAGTTATATGGAATGAAATAAAAAAATATATATATAATTTGTCAGAGAAAGCTTGCAAATTACTGTGACCCTTCAACTAACATCTGAAGGGTTCTTTGGATATTCAGATGCCAATAAGCAGGAGATAAAATCACGGAAGGGAGGACAGGTCGCCTATCGAGACATCGTCTATGTCAGAGTAAAATATGTTGTACCACGTGCACTGTACTGGTACATGCACCATCTTGTTGAGGCGGGGCAGGAGCTTTGAAATTCCAACAGACATCCCACTCATGTTTCAGATTCTCAAACCAAAGCATACCAAGACAAGTGTTTTCCTTAATTAACTCTTGAGAACCAAAAGAAAAACTACATTTTCTTGTTGTTGTAGATCACAAGATGAAGCGTAGAGCGCATACCAAAGGAGCTTTATGACATGTAGACCACATACCAAAGTAACACCAATGAAGTTGTTACAACACATAATGTGCATAACTTTAAAGAAAAATGGGATAAATGGAGACATGGAGATAAGACACTACGAGCCCCACTCGAACCCTGTACAATACAACTAGGTAAATACACTGCGTAGTGTAGTGGTTAGCACGCGCGGCTCACAACTAAAAGGTCCGGGTTCGAGTCACGGGCGCGAGGTAAATGGGCAAGCCTCTTAATGTGTAGCCCCTGTTCACCTTGTAGCAAGTAGGTACGAGATGCAACTCGAGAGGCTGTGGCCTCGCTTTCGCGCGATGTGTGGAGTGTGTTGCGGTCTCAGTCCTACCCGAAGATCGGTTTACGAGCTCTGAGCTCGCTTCGTAATGGGGAAGGCTCGTTGGGTGACCAGCAGATGACCGTGGTGAATTACATCTCGCTCGTGGTAACACTGCCATCATTTTGTCTGTGATACAGCCATAATTCCCACTCTTTCTTTCTTTTCTTCCTTATCCCATCTAACATAACATAATAACATCTCACAACACAGGCTTTGCACGTCACAACAGTCTGCGGCAAGGTTAGAGCAGCTGCCTTCACACTCGTTGATGCCCTAAATAAATAATGACAGGTGAAGACATGACACACACACACACACACACACACACACACTGTACAACGTAAGAAAGAGCAACAGACAGACAGACACACACACACACTAGAAAAAGTAAAAAAGGAAAAGGACTTGGGAGTGACAATGGAAGAAAATAATCAACCGGTTAGCCATATTGATAGAATTTTCAGAGAGACGTATAATTTGCTAAGGAATATTGGAGTAGCATTTCATTATATGGACAAGGAAATGATGAAGAAATTGATAAATACTAAAATAAGACCTAGATTGGAATATGCAGGAGTTGTGTGGACTCCCATAAAAAGAAACACATAAGAAAATTAGAGAGACTACAAAAAATGGCTACAAGAATGGTTCCAGAATTTAAAGGGATGGCATATGAGGAGAGACTAAAGGCAATGGATCTACCAACCTTGGAGCAGAGAAGAGAGAGAGGGGATCTGATACAAGTTTATAAATTGATTAACGGAATGGATGAAGTGGATAATGAGAAACTGATCCTGAGAGATGAATATGACTTTAGAAGCACAAGATCGCATAGTAAGAAACTAAGGAAGGGACGATGTCTGAGAGATGTTAAAAAATTTAGTTTCCCGCAAAGATGTGTTGAGACTTGGAACAGTTTGAGTGAGGAAGTGGTATCAGCAAAGAGTGTACATAGTTTTAAAGAAAAATTGGATAAGTGTAGATATGGAGACGGGACCACACGAGCATAAAGCCCAGGCCCTGTAAAACTACAACTAGGTAAATACAACTAGGTAAATACAACTAGGTAAATACACACACACACACACACACACGCCCGGTAGCTCAGTGGTTAGAGCGCTGGCTTCACAAGCCAGAGGACCGGGGTTCGATTCCCTGGCCGGGTGGAGATATTTGGGTGTGTATCCTTTCACGTGTAGCCCCTGTTCACCTAGCAGTGAGTAGGTACGGGATGTAAATCGAGGAGTTGTGACCTTGTTGTCCCGGTGTGTGGTGTGTGCCTGAGACCTATCCGAAGATCGGAAATAATGAGCTCTGAGCTCGTTCCGTAGGGTAACGTCTGGCTGTCTCATCAGAGACTGCAGCAGATCAAACAGTGAAACACACACACACACACACACACACACACACACACACACACACACACACACACACACACACACAGCTGTACAACGTAAGAAAGAGCAACACACACACACACACACACACACACACACACACACACAGCGTAGTGTAGTGGTTAGCACGCTCGACTCAATCGAGGGGGACCTGGGTTCGAGTCCCGGGAAGCGGCGAGCTAAATGGGCAGGCCTCTTAATGTGTGGCCCCTGTTCACCCAGCAGTAAAATAGATACGGGATGTAACTCGAGGGGTTGTGGCCTCGCTTTCCCGGTGTGTGCAGTTTGTTGTGGTCTCAGTCCTACCCGAAGATCGATCACTACGAGCTCTTTCCGTAGGGGAAAGGCTGGCTGGGTGACCAGCAAACCACCGTGATGGTGAACACACACACACAACACATATATTCATATTTTTATTGACCACAATTTTTTTGTACACACACACACACACACACGAGCTCTGAGCTCGCTCCGTAGGGTAACGTCTGGCTGTCTCGTCAGAGACTGCAGCAGAAACAGTGAAACACATCGAGCGGGAGGGAGGGGGGGGGCGGTCAGGTCTGGGTCTGGGTTTGGGTCCAGCTTGCCCAAATCGTCGTTCGACGAAATAGCTGCCACTCTACAAGAACTGTTTCCCTCAATGCTGGGTGTTGTTGGAGGTGAGGACTGAAGACTGTCAGGATTTAATTTGATCTGTGAAGTCAGGACGCATGTATATATGTTTATGATAACTATCTGTCACTAAATCTCTTATTAATGAGACGCTATGCTTATACAAATACCACATGTCGATTTATTGGTTATTGTGACATCTTCCTCTTCGTTATCGTGTCCAGCTTTTGTTATTTGTCAAAGCAGGAAATATTAAATTGTATCTTGTTGTACAGCGAGTGTTGGCAAATCCCGCGAGGCAATAAACAAGGTGCTTAAAAGGCAGACTGTACTATTTTTCTCGTTCTCCATTTCTACCGCCTGATATACGAGTATTTCTGACAATAAACCAGGGTGACAGGACACTAAGTAGAGGAATATAGACTTTTTTTCTATCTACATACACATCTATATTATTATTTATATACGAATTCATTGACTCATCTATCTGCCTGCCTATCCATCTATCTGTTTGTTTGTCCAACTGTCTATTTACATATCTATCAACCCATCAAATTACCCGCTTATCCATCTATCTTCACACAAGCATATAAATACCACTACCACCACCACCACCACCACCACCACCACTGCCAGTTCCCGCATCTGCCCATTCAGTCAGTTAGCCAAATAGTCAGTCAGCCAGATAGTCAGTCATTTAGTTAGTATTTTATTCATTTAATCAGTCAGTCAGTCAGTCAGTCAGAAAGTCAGTCCAAATGTCAGTCAGTCAGTGAATCTATTAGTTAGACAGGCAATCTATCCATCAATCCGTCAATCTTTCAGCCACTCAATCAATCAATATTCACGATGCAAAACAAGCAAACACACCATCACCAACAATCACCACCACCACCACCAATACACAGCACACTGACATCATCACCACCAACACTTTCTAAAGGTGTGTACACACTTACTGAATTTCCACGCATCGTTTCATCGTTGCGTATCACCTTATAATGCGTTACCGTGCAACAGGGTATTGTACCCATTTTTGCCTATCCGCGTGGTGTATCATCGTTGAGTGATGCAACAGTGTCATTCAGTTTGTTCCTGACCGTAGATATGAGTGCAAATGTGCAGTTGTCTGTGGCCACGTTTAGTTTTATTCATGAACATCAAATCAATAAAAGGAAAAATGAATGACGGAGTTGGTGGGTGTCTACACTATGTATGTGTAATGAAACAATACTGTGTTGACTGACTTGAAATTCCAGCATGTGACGGAACTGTATCAAAACGTGACAAGGATACACACAACTGATTTTGAGTTTGTCTGCAATTGGGGTCAAAATTGCAAAAAATATTCATGCCCGTCCACGACAACACTGAACATGCAACTGGACGATCCCACGCTCCTTGTCCACACACACACACACACACACACACACGAAGGTTGGTGAGTTGTGTATCATTCCTTTGAGATGACGCCAAAATACCGAAAAATGGCGGATGGAACCCGTTGCGTAACTTTGTGTCATATTTTGACACGCAACGGTGAAGCACTATCCTGTCAACACTGCTACGCAACGGTGATCCGATACGTGGAAATGCAACAAGTGTGTACACGCCTTAATTAAAACACAAACAATATTCATACACAGTGTTACACCCGCAACACCGACCGCCGTCCCTCCACCGCTCCACTGGTCCCGCGGCACGCAGGGTGGCCGGCCAGACAGCCAAGGTGACTCTGGGCGGCAGACTAACATTCCTTCAAGACGTGTTTGTGTCCGTGGTGGAGGAATGAACGATGGTGGTAGTGGTGGTGGAGTGGAGGACAGGATTCAGAGTGAGTGAGTGAGTGAGTGAATAAGTGAGTGAGAAAGAGGACAGGAAAGAATAGAAGAAAGAGGAAAAATAAGAATATCTTATCAGAGCACAACATTTTCTCTCTCTCTCCCCCCACTCCAGGTCTCGTGTCTGGTGATGAAATGGACGTCTGGTCACTGGTGGTGGTGGTGGTGGTGGTGGTCAGTTGCCAAATGAAAATATTCTACGTCACCAGCTCCACCTTGAAAAGTCGCTCCAGTTTGGTCATTACCACAGACTGATGGAAAGTTTGAAGTTAATTTGGGCAGCATGACGTTATGAGGATAATGAATATAATGATGTAAGAGCTGGAGAACCACTGATGAGAGAAGAGAGGCGAGAACTGAAGTGACAGGAAGCAGCACTTCCTGCTTGCGTCACGTGAGCGTATTGCGCGCTGGTTGGGCACGTGGTAAGAACCCAGTGAGCATGGCGGGAACTTAGTGAGCGTGGCGGGAGCCTGATCACATGCGTGTTATGACCGTAGTTAAACCCGATTGGACACAATGATATCGTAGCGATATCAAGGGACGTACGCAGTAAAGGCTTGGTAGATACGTAGCAGTGGAGGGATTTCGCAATTCCATCACGTCTCCACTACGTCCTCAAAAATTTTATGAACGTGTTGAGAACCTGCTGCGCGTAGTAAGGACCGCCTCTGGTGTGATGGGGCCTTGACACGGAGAGTTTATCCCTGTCAGTGACGCACACCAAACTTGTCTCAGGGGCCTCGCTCGTCTCCTCTCCACCTCCCCCTCCCCCGCTGTTCCCCACACTCTCATCACTCGCCTTTTAAATCTCATTGATGTTTACTTGATTGATTGATAAGTTTATTGTTATAGCAGTGTATACACCATCGAACTGTTGTCAATTTACGTATGAATGAACCTAACAAATTACCAGCTTATGTATCTATCTATCTACACACAAGCATGTAGATATCTCCACCAGCACCGCCAACACCCACACCTGCCCACCTTCGCCATCATGAACGGCAGTGTGTCAGTTTACACAATACTACTAGTATTTCCATGCCACTATATTGTAGCATCATATCACCTCAGACGCTGGTCAACAAGACGAGACACAGCAAGGAGACCAGACCAGACCAGACGACACGAGAGAGAGAGAGAGAGAGAGAGAGAGAGAGAGAGAGAGAGAGAGAGAGAGAGAGAGAGAGAGAGAGAGAGAGAGAGAGAGAGAGATACACACACACACACACACACACACACACACACACACACACACACACACACACACACAAAGCTATGGGCAGCGTCAACAGCTCCACACCCACTCCCGCCATATTTGTCCCGCCCATGCATGCTCACGCCCAAGCTTCCCAGTCAGCCCATACGCCTCCGCAGCCGCCCTCACTATATAATGAAGTGACTCAAGACACACAGATCCACGTGTTCCGGAGAAAACTGACGTCTGACAGGCGAGGAGAGAGAGAGAGAGAGAGAGAGAGAGAGAGAGAGAGAGAGAGAGAGAGAGAGAGAGATAAGGGTGTTTACTAGAAGTGTCAGGAGGCGGCGTGTAACTCATACAAAGAGTGTCTCCATCTTGTGGTGGTGATTGATGCACTACATAAAGCAGAGTTCAGTGTAATTATCTTCCAGCAGTCCACCTCGCCATGCCCTCTTGTGTTTCTTGTTAAAGCAGGCACCACCCTCCCCACGCATTATAACTACCATACGCCTAATTAACTACCTTACCGCTAACTGTCCACATGTGACTCCTTCAATGCACGACACACCTTCCTAGTACAGCCTGTCAACCCCGTCACTGTCCCATCACCGTCCCATCACTAATGACTCTGTGGCACCATTAATTAACTTTCCTTCTCTATCCACTCACTCCCACACGTCACGTCACCCCTTCAGTGCATTATTATACAGCTTTCTATTAAATTATCCGCCCCATTACCGTCCCATCACTGTCTCATCATGTTTGTTACCTCCACTCTATTAATAGACTCACCCTCTCACTGAGCAGGTGGAGCTGGTGGACTAGGTGGGGCAAGTGGGGCGGTCACCGTGTTCCCAGGTCTCGTGTCTGGTGAGGAAGAGGACGTCTGGTCACTGGCGGCGGTGGTGGTGGTGGACGTGGTGGGGAGTTGCCAAATGGAAATATTCTATGTCACCAGATCCACCTTGAAAAGCCGCAAAAAGACCGCCAAATCATTGTTATACATGCTACAAATGTTCCTAGACGAAGTAATTGGCTTGATTAACACACAGGCTAATCAGTATAGGCCCCCGTTGACCGTTTATCCCTCCGAGTGACGCAGAGCAAACCTGTCTCGGGAGTCTCGATCGCCACCCTCTATCACTCGCCTTTTAAATCCGATTGATGTTTGATTGATTGATTGATAAGTTTATTGTTGTAGCAGTGTATACACCATCGAAATGTTGTTCATTTCCCTATGAATGAACCTATCAAATTACCAAGTTATCTATCTATCTATCTACACACAAGCATGTAAATATCTTCTCCAGCACCGCCAACACCCACACCTGCCCACCTTCGCCATCATGAACGGGAGTGTGTCAGTTTACACATTACTACTAGTATTTCCATGCAACTATATTGTGGCATCATATCACCTCAGACGCTGTGGCGCCATGCAGCAAATTGTTGACTAATTTCGCTTCACTTGCAAACCAGATATTGTTTTGCATCTCTTTCAACTGATAGGAAAACAAGTCGATACATTATGCATTTTATTATATCAAGAGATATTGTGTTGCCATTAGAAATATATAGGAGTATCATTCACAAGATATCGTCATATCAGTAGGTATGAAAAATAAATACAAGTAACAAAAACTGCACCACGTTACAAGACACTGGCCAGACACTTAAATTAAGTATTGCATTGAAAGACTCACAAAACATCATCTCGGGAAACACGTAACAATACCTTTGTGCTTCACAACAGGAATGATGAGTGATGAGCAGAGGAATCGTGACCCAAGAGGTTACCTTCCTCTCTTAGTCTACACTCTCCTTCCTTAAATACTATATACATATGTACACCGTACACTCCTATTACAATGCTATGCATAACTTCTAAATATTACCGTTTTCTGCTGGTGTAGATAAGGCATTGCAAAAACATACCCGCTACATATCTACAACTGTCTACAAATTCTACAAATTTATCAACCCAATCTACAAATGGTCAATGAAATACACTACACCAGTGATGAAGATCTGTGGCCAACCTTCAGAACTTTATTGGTACGTCTCCAAGAATCACCCTTTTCTTCTTTCTCTTCCTTTTTTCCTCCTCTTGTTCCTTTGGCAACACCGGCAGTAGTAGCAGTCTGGTGTCTGTTGTATGTCATGCACGCTCACTCCAAAAACTTGCCTCACTTCTTTGGCGTTAGTAGTACTGAATCCTGGAACAAGAGATGGAACAATATTGAAATGGCGTCCTCCTCAATGCCTGTTGTCTTGTAGTACACAGGGTTGGGGAAGGAATTGTGGATGATGTAACGATAAGGATGGTATGTTAAGGAGAGCCAAGGTGGATCGGGTTTGCGTGAGTGGCTCTGTAGACCTAAGGAGGAAAACTGCCGTACCAAACCCATAATACCAAAACAATTGTTCAGTTTACTGTCCATATCAATTTGGAACACTGCCGAACCTGTTATAATGGTCAACAATTTGAAATCATTGAAACTAGCTTTGTCAAATCCCTTGGATACTGCCAACATGAAAAACCTCATAGTACCAATAAACGCACTTACAATTCACTACAAGCACACAGTATGCACCAATACTGACACCACACCACAAAACACACCATACACAACTGACACACACACAAACAACTTAAATCACTCAAAACTAACCCAAAACACCCTGCAACACCTCAAAATATAAAAAGCTCACCCAAAACACATTACAGACACCCAAGTGACCAATATCATCCCTAGACACACACACACACACACACACACACACACACACACAGTGAACACCACTGTAGTGAACACCACTACACTACACTAGAGAGAGAGAGAGAGAGAGAGAGAGAGAGAGAGAGAGAGAGAGAGAGAGAGAGAGAGAGAGAGAGAGAGAGAGAGAGAGAGAGAGAGAGAGAGAGAGAGAGAGAGAGAGAGAGAGCAAACAAATCTTAACAGAAAAACAAGAACAACAACAAAAAACCACAATTTCCTTTACTCCTATATCCAGGGCAGAACACGGAGACACAGGCTTGCCCGACTTTAGTGAACAGCGGCGGGCAGTCAGTGTGGTGCAAGGTGTAGGTAATCTGCGCCGTGAATTGACCGCCCACAGCCTCCGCCACGTCCACCTCATTCTGCCTGTCGTCACCTGGGAACGAAGCGGGTAATCAATGATAAAGGACACTTGTTATAAGGGCCCACTGACACTGAGCTAGCCTGTTGAGGGCCTCAAAACATACTCAAAAATCCTTGTATAGGCCCAATTCACTCTTACACACACCCACGACAAACCACACATACCCAAACCCTCTTAAAATCTCAATAACATTCCAGAACACACTAAGAAAACACAGAACAGGTTAAAATACCTCCAAACTCACTAGAAACACCCAATATTTAATGAAATATCCCCCACACACACCCAAAAGACCACTAACTCCACCCCACCACTTATAACACTCATAATAATACCAAATCCCACTCAGAACACCAACCAATCCCTCAAAGTTCTCCCAAACCACACTCAAAACATACTAATACACTTACCTAAATATTACACCTTGGCTTCTTCTACTATTCCACCTTTATTTCTCATTTTTTCTTCATTCTTCTCCATTATTACTCCTTCTTCTTCCTCCTCCTCCTTCCATCCACACGTCTGAGCCTAGAAACACATCAAAACACTAGATATTAGGCAAAATATTTAGGAAAAGGAGGGTGACTTAAGTATTGTAGCTTTGCTGCTGCTCCTCTTCCTCCTCCATTTCTCCTCTCTTCCTCTTTATCCTCCTTTATTTCAACTTTCTTCCTTTTTCTGCTACAATTATCTAAACATCTGAACCTAGAAACCCACGAAAACACGTAGAAATCACTAGATATTAGGCAAAATATCGACGAACTGTGGATTTGGAAAATTGGCGCCAGCCACTACCTGGGTGGGCTGTGGTCATCCGAGAGAGAACGGGAACGGGGCTGACTCGGCTAAATTACGTAAATCATTTCATTTCAAAATGACTTTTACAAAAACGAGGCCACGGCCAAATGCTTGTTATTTTATGACGTGATAAATACTTAAACTAATTTTCAAAATATCAAAATATCTCCAGCTTAACTGGTTTTTAAAAAAGGTCTAAATTAAGTACGTTAAAAGTACAAAACATTTTAACCCATAAATCTCTTAAAACGTCCTGTAAAGTCAAGCCATTTTCACTTGGCGTGTATTTTATCACATTTCAGGGAGTCTGAGCTTTCTTTTAGGGCATTCTACAGCGTGTTAGACCGAGAAGCAGAAACGTGAGCAAATAAAATAAAGAAAAATAAGAGCTTTTTACAACAGCACCAAACACCATTTCAAAGTCCACATATTTCACTCAATAGATTGATTTCACACTTAAAAGAGGACAGGCACTCTTTTGCTACCATAAAGGCCCACTTATACCTTGAAATGAAAAAGCTCAAAACTCCAAGTGGGAAATTTTGAGCGTTAAAAGCCTTTAACATACGCCATAAAACACCACTAAACGCCACATATTTACCCAGCACAGGCGCGGAACACACTTCAAACACTACGAAACATTTATAGAAACCATAAAAACATACCATGGAAGCGTAATATTAGCGTCAGGAAATATTGGAAGAAAGTATTTGACCCAACTGGCTGGTGACGGGTGGGTGAGGGCGGGTGTAGGGTGTTGGCTAGGGGACCGTCGGGGGGGAAGCGGCCTGGAGGCAACACCGGCGGCGGGACATCCATATATAGCCTTTATCATCTCACCAAACCAAAATTAAGCCACACAGAGAAATTTTGACTAGACTAAATGAAATGTTAGACTGGTGGCTACCTTGTGACACATGTTTGGCCGAGGGTAAGTGAAGGAAACAAATATGAGAGGGTAATACAGACGCCTTGCTCTTTTATGCTCCTTATACCATTACTTGAAAATATTTGCGTACTGTTTTCACTCTCATATGTAAAGAAAACCTAACATTAAATGAATAGCCTTATAAATACCTTTAATAGACGAAGATTAGGCAGTGTGGTGAAGGCTTGCACGGTTTCTCATACTGATTGCCTCTTGGTGCTCCTTGAAAACTGTCGGTAATATAGCAACACTTCACTTTATTTGTGTGTGTGTGTGTGTGTGTGTGTGTGTGTGTGTGTGTGTGTGTGTGTGTGTGTGTGTGTGTGTGTGGATGTGCATGGGTCAGTATAGCCCACCGCCACAACTGTGTTCACCACCACCACCGCTAAGAGACTACTGCCGTAGCAAAAGGTTATCTGTGAAGTCAGGACGCATGTATATATGTTTATGATAACTATCTGTCACTAAATCTCTTATTAATGAGACGCTATGCTTATACAAATACCACATGTCGATTTATTGGTTATTGTGACATCTTCCTCTTCGTTATCGTGTCCAGCTTTTGTTATTTGTCAAAGCAGGAAATATTAAATTGTATCTTGTTGTACAGCGAGTGTTGGCAAATCCGCGAGGCAATAAACAAGGTGCTTAAAAGGCAGACTGTACTATTTTTCTCGTTCTCCATTTCTACCGCCTGATATACGAGTATTTCTGACAATAAACCAGGGTGACAGGACACTAAGTAGAGGAATATAGACTTTTTTTCTATCTACATACACATCTATATTATTATTTATATACGAATTCATTGACTCATCTATCTGCCTGCCTATCCATCTATCTGTTTGTTTGTCCAACTGTCTATTTCCGTATCTATCAACCCATCAAATTACCCGCTTATCCATCTATCTTCACACAAGCATATAAATACCACTACCACCACCACCACCACCACCACCACCACCACTGCCAGTTCCCGCATCTGCCCATTCAGTCAGTTAGCCAAATAGTCAGTCAGCCAGATAGTCAGTCATTTAGTTAGTATTTTATTCATTTAATCAGTCAGTCAGTCAGTCAGTCAGAAAGTCAGTCCAAATGTCAGTCAGTCAGTGAATCTATTAGTTAGACAGGCAATCTATCCATCAATCCGTCAATCTTTCAGCCACTCAATCAATCAATATTCACGATGCAAAACAAGCAAACACACCATCACCAACAATCACCACCACCACCACCAATACACAGCACACTGACATCATCACCACCAACACTTTCTAAAGGTGTGTACACACTTACTGAATTTCCACGCATCGTTTCATCGTTGCGTATCACCTTATAATGCGTTACCGTGCAACAGGGTATTGTACCCATTTTTGCCTATCCGCGTGGTGTATCATCGTTGAGTGATGCAACAGTGTCATTCAGTTTGTTCCTGACCGTAGATATGAGTGCAAATGTGCAGTTGTCTGTGGCCACGTTTAGTTTTATTCATGAACATCAAATCAATAAAAGGAAAAATGAATGACGGAGTTGGTGGGTGTCTACACTATGTATGTGTAATGAAACAATACTGTGTTGACTGACTTGAAATTCCAGCATGTGACGGAACTGTATCAAAACGTGACAAGGATACACACAACTGATTTTGAGTTTGTCTGCAATTGGGGTCAAAATTGCAAAAAATATTCATGCCCGTCCACGACAACACTGAACATGCAACTGGACGATCCCACGCTCCTTGTCCACACACACACACACACACACACACACAAGGTTGGTGAGTTGTGTATCATTCCTTTGAGATGACGCCAAAATACCGAAAAATGGCGGATGGAACCCGTTGCGTAACTTTGTGTCATATTTTGACACGCAACGGTGAAGCACTATCCTGTCAACACTGCTACGCAACGGTGATCCGATACGTGGAAATGCAACAAGTGTGTACACGCCTTAATTAAAACACAAACAATATTCATACACAGTGTTACACCCGCAACACCGACCGCCGTCCCTCCACCGCTCCACTGGTCCCGCGGCACGCAGGGTGGCCGGCCAGACAGCCAAGGTGACTCTGGGCGGCAGACTAACATTCCTTCAAGACGTGTTTGTGTCCGTGGTGGAGGAATGAACTGATGGTGGTAGTGGAGGATAGGATTCAGAGTGAGTGAGTGAGTGAGTGAATAAGTGAGTGAGAAAGAGGACAGGAAAGAATAGAAGAAAGAGGAAAAATAAGAATATCTTATCAGAGCACAACATTTTCTCTCTCTCTCCCCCCACTCCAGGTCTCGTGTCTGGTGATGAAATGGACGTCTGGTCAGTGGTGGTGGTGGTGGTCAGTTGCCAAATGAAAATATTCTACGTCACCAGCTCCACCTTGAAAAGTCGCTCCAGTTTGGTCATTACCACAGACTGATGGAAAGTTTGAAGTTAATTTGGGCAGCATGACGTTATGAGGATAATGAATATAATGATGTAAGAGCTGGAGAACCACTGATGAGAGAAGAGAGGCGAGAACTGAAGTGACAGGAAGCAGCACTTCCTGCTTGCGTCACGTGAGCGTATTGCGCGCTGGTTGGGCACGTGGTAAGAACCCAGTGAGCATGGCGGGAACTTAGTGAGCGTGGCGGGAGCCTGATCACATGCGTGTTATGACCGTAGTTAAACCCGATTGGACACAATGATATCGTAGCGATATCAAGGGACGTACGCAGTAAAGGCTTGGTAGATACGTAGCAGTGGAGGGATTTCGCAATTCCATCACGTCTCCACTACGTCCTCAAAAATTTTATGAACGTGTTGAGAACCTGCTGCGCGTAGTAAGGACCGCCTCTGGTGTGATGGGGCCTTGACACGGAGAGTTTATCCCTGTCAGTGACGCACACCAAACTTGTCTCAGGGGCCTCGCTCGTCTCCTCTCCACCTCCCCCTCCCCCGCTGTTCCCCACACTCTCATCACTCGCCTTTTAAATCTCATTGATGTTTACTTGATTGATTGATAAGTTTATTGTTATAGCAGTGTATACACCATCGAACTGTTGTCAATTTACGTATGAATGAACCTAACAAATTACCAGCTTATGTATCTATCTATCTACACACAAGCATGTAGATATCTCCACCAGCACCGCCAACACCCACACCTGCCCACCTTCGCCATCATGAACGGCAGTGTGTCAGTTTACACAATACTACTAGTATTTCCATGCCACTATATTGTAGCATCATATCACCTCAGACGCTGGTCAACAAGACGAGACACAGCAAGGAGACCAGACCAGACCAGACGACACGAGAGAGAGAGAGAGAGAGAGAGAGAGAGAGAGAGAGAGAGAGAGAGAGAGAGAGAGAGAGAGAGAGAGAGAGAGAGATACACACAACACACACACACACACACACACACACACACACACACACACACACACACACACACAAAGCTATGGGCAGCGTCAACAGCTCCACACCCACTCCCGCCCATATTTGTCCCGCCCATGCATGCTCACGCCCAAGCTTCCCAGTCAGCCCATACGCCTCCGCAGCCGCCCTCACTATATAATGAAGTGACTCAAGACACACAGATCCACGTGTTCCGGAGAAAACTGACGTCTGACAGGCGAGGAGAGAGAGAGAGAGAGAGAGAGAGAGAGAGAGAGAGAGAGAGAGAGAGAGAGACTAGAAGTGTCAGGAGGCTAGAAGTGTCAGGAGGCGGCGTGTAACTCATACAAAGAGTGTCTCCATCTTGTGGTGGTGATTGATGCACTACATAAAGCAGAGTTCAGTGTAATTATCTTCCAGCAGTCCACCTCGCCATGCCCTCTTGTGTTTCTTGTTAAAGCAGGCACCACCCTCCCACGCATTATAACTACCATACGCCTAATTAACTACCTTACCGCTAACTGTCCACATGTGACTCCTTCAATGCACGACACACCTTCCTAGTACAGCCTGTCAACCCCGTCACTGTCCCATCACCGTCCCATCACTAATGACTCTGTGGCACCATTAATTAACTTCCCTTCTCTATCCACTCACTCCCACACGTCACGTCACCCCTTCAGTGCATTATTATACAGCTTTCTATTAAATTATCCGCCCCATTACCGTCCCATCACTGTCTCATCATGTTTGTTACCTCCACTCTATTAATAGACTCACCCTCTCACTGAGCAGGTGGAGCTGGTGGACTAGGTGGGGCAAGTGGGGCGGTCACCGTGTTCCCAGGTCTCGTGTCTGGTGAGGAAGAGGACGTCTGGTCACTGGCGGCGGTGGTGGTGGTGGACGTGGTGGGGAGTTGCCAAATGGAAATATTCTATGTCACCAGATCCACCTTGAAAAGCCGCAAAAAGACCGCCAAATCATTGTTATACATGCTACAAATGTTCCTAGACGAAGTAATTGGCTTGATTAACACACAGGCTAATCAGTATAGGCCCCCGTTGACCGTTTATCCCTCCGAGTGACGCAGAGCAAACCTGTCTCGGGAGTCTCGATCGCCACCCTCTATCACTCGCCTTTTAAATCCGATTGATGTTTGATTGATTGATTGATAAGTTTATTGTTGTAGCAGTGTATACACCATCGAAATGTTGTTCATTTCCCTATGAATGAACCTATCAAATTACCAAGTTATCTATCTATCTATCTACACACAAGCATGTAAATATCTTCTCCAGCACCGCCAACACCCACACCTGCCCACCTTCGCCATCATGAACGGGAGTGTGTCAGTTTACACATTACTACTAGTATTTCCATGCAACTATATTGTGGCATCATATCACCTCCATGCAACTATATTGATATCACCTCAGACGCTGTGGCGCCATGCAGCAAATTGTTGACTAATTTCGCTTCACTTGCAAACCAGATATTGTTTTGCATCTCTTTCAACTGATAGGAAAACAAGTCGATACATTATGCATTTTATTATATCAAGAGATATTGTGTTGCCATTAGAAATATATAGGAGTATCATTCACAAGATATCGTCATATCAGTAGGTATGAAAAATAAATACAAGTAACAAAAACTGCACCACGTTACAAGACACTGGCCAGACACTTAAATTAAGTATTGCATTGAAAGACTCACAAAACATCATCTCGGGAAACACGTAACAATACCTTTGTGCTTCACAACAGGAATGATGAGTGATGAGCAGAGGAATCGTGACCCAAGAGGTTACCTTCCTCTCTTAGTCTACACTCTCCTTCCTTAAATACTATATACATATGTACACCGTACACTCCTATTACAATGCTATGCATAACTTCTAAATATTACCGTTTTCTGCTGGTGTAGATAAGGCATTGCAAAAACATACCCGCTACATATCTACAACTGTCTACAAATTCTACAAATTTATCAACCCAATCTACAAATGGTCAATGAAATACACTACACCAGTGATGAAGATCTGTGGCCAACCTTCAGAACTTTATTGGTACGTCTCCAAGAATCACCCTTTTCTTCTTTCTCTTCCTTTTTTCCTCCTCTTGTTCCTTTGGCAACACCGGCAGTAGTAGCAGTCTGGTGTCTGTTGTATGTCATGCACGCTCACTCCAAAAACTTGCCTCACTTCTTTGGCGTTAGTAGTACTGAATCCTGGAACAAGAGATGGAACAATATTGAAATGGCGTCCTCCTCAATGCCTGTTGTCTTGTAGTACACAGGGTTGGGGAAGGAATTGTGGATGATGTAACGATAAGGATGGTATGTTAAGGAGAGCCAAGGTGGATCGGGTTTGCGTGAGTGGCTCTGTAGACCTAAGGAGGAAAACTGCCGTACCAAACCCATAATACCAAAACAATTGTTCAGTTTACTGTCCATATCAATTTGGAACACTGCCGAACCTGTTATAATGGTCAACAATTTGAAATCATTGAAACTAGCTTTGTCAAATCCCTTGGATACTGCCAACATGAAAAACCTCATAGTACCAATAAACGCACTTACAATTCACTACAAGCACACAGTATGCACCAATACTGACACCACACCACAAAACACACCATACACAACTGACACACACACAAACAACTTAAATCACTCAAAACTAACCCAAAACACCCTGCAACACCTCAAAATATAAAAAGCTCACCCAAAACACATTACAGACACCCAAGTGACCAATATCATCCCTAGACACACACACACACACACACACACACACACACACACACATGTAGTGAACACCACTACACTACACTAGCTAAGAGAGAGAGAGAGAGAGAGAGAGAGAGAGAGAGAGAGAGAGAGAGAGAGAGAGAGAGAGAGAGAGAGAGAGAGAGAGAGAGAGAGAGAGAGAGAGAGAGAGAGAGAGAGAGCAAATCTTAACAGAAAAACAACAACAACACCAAAAACCACAATTTCCTTTACTCCTATATCCAGGGCAGAACACGGAGACACAGGCTTGCCCGACTTTAGTGAACAGCGGCGGGCAGTCAGTGTGGTGCAAGGTGTAGGTAATCTGCGCCGTGAATTGACCGCCCACAGCCTCCGCCACGTCCACCTCATTCTGCCTGTCGTCACCTGGGAACGAAGCGGGTAATCAATGATAAAGGACACTTGTTATAAGGGCCCACTGACACTGAGCTAGCCTGTTGAGGGCCTCAAAACATACTCAAAAATCCTTGTATAGGCCCAATTCACTCTTACACACACCCACGACAAACCACACATACCCAAACCCTCTTAAAATCTCAATAACATTCCAGAACACACTAAGAAAACACAGAACAGGTTAAAATACCTCCAAACTCACTAGAAACACCCAATATTTAATGAAATATCCCCCACACACACCCAAGACCACTAACTCCACCCCACCACTTATAACACTCATAATAATACCAAATCCCACTCAGAACACCAACCAATCCCTCAAAGTTCTCCCAAACCACACTCAAAACATACTAATACACTTACCTAAATATTACACCTTGGCTTCTTCTACTATTCCACCTTTATTTCTCATTTTTTCTTCATTCTTCTCCATTATTACTCCTTCTTCTTCCTCCTCCTCCTTCCATCCACACGTCTGAGCCTAGAAACACATCAAAACACTAGATATTAGGCAAAATATTTAGGAAAAGGAGGGTGACTTAAGTATTGTAGCTTTGCTGCTGCTCCTCTTCCTCCTCCATTTCTCCTCTCTTCCTCTTTATCCTCCTTTATTTCAACTTTCTTCCTTTTTCTGCTACAATTATCTAAACATCTGAACCTAGAAACCCACGAAAACACGTAGAAATCACTAGATATTAGGCAAAATATCGACGAACTGTGGATTTGGAAAATTGGCGCCAGCCACTACCTGGGTGGGCTGTGGTCATCCGAGAGAGAACGGGAACGGGGCTGACTCGGCTAAATTACGTAAATCATTTCATTTCAAAATGACTTTTACAAAAACGAGGCCACGGCCAAATGCTTGTTATTTTATGACGTGATAAATACTTAAACTAATTTTCAAAATATCAAAATATCTCCAGCTTAACTGGTTTTTAAAAAAGGTCTAAATTAAGTACGTTAAAAGTACAAAACATTTTAACCCATAAATCTCTTAAAACGTCCTGTAAAGTCAAGCCATTTTCACTTGGCGTGTATTTTATCACATTTCAGGGAGTCTGAGCTTTCTTTTAGGGCATTCTACAGCGTGTTAGACCGAGAAGCAGAAACGTGAGCAAATAAAATAAAGAAAAATAAGAGCTTTTTACAACAGCACCAAACACCATTTCAAAGTCCACATATTTCACTCAATAGATTGATTTCACACTTAAAAGAGGACAGGCACTCTTTTGCTACCATAAAGGCCCACTTATACCTTGAAATGAAAAAGCTCAAAACTCCAAGTGGGAAATTTTGAGCGTTAAAAGCCTTTAACATACGCCATAAAACACCACTAAACGCCACATATTTACCCAGCACAGGCGCGGAACACACTTCAAACACTACGAAACATTTATAGAAACCATAAAAACATACCATGGAAGCGTAATATTAGCGTCAGGAAATATTGGAAAAAAAGTATTTGACCCAACTGGCTGGTGACGGGTGGGTGAGGGCGGGTGTAGGGTGTTGGCTAGGGGACCGTCGGGGGGGAAGCGGCCTGGAGGCAACACCGGCGGCGGGACATCCATATATAGCCTTTATCATCTCACCAAACCAAAATTAAGCCACACAGAGAAATTTTGACTAGACTAAATGAAATGTTAGACTGGTGGCTACCTTGTGACACATGTTTGGCCGAGGGTAAGTGAAGGAAACAAATATGAGAGGGTAATACAGACGCCTTGCTCTTTTTATGCTCCTTATACCATTACTTGAAAATATTTGCGTACTGTTTTCACTCTCATATGTAAAGAAAACCTAACATTAAATGAATAGCCTTATAAATACCTTTAATAGACGAAGATTAGGCAGTGTGGTGAAGGCTTGCACGGTTTCTCATACTGATTGCCTCTTGGTGCTCCTTGAAAACTGTCGGTAATATAGCAACACTTCACTTTATTTGTGTGTGTGTGTGTGTGTCTGTGGGTGTGTGTGTGTGTGTGTGTGTGTGTGTGTGTCTCTGGGTGTGGATGTGCATGGGTCAGTATAGCCCACCGCCACAACTGTGTTCACCACCACCACCGCTAAGAGACTACTGCCGTAGCAAAAGGTTATCTGTGAATATATGTAGAAAATAAAATAAAACACCTAATTTTAAAGAAATACAAGTTTAAAAAAATAAAAAATTAAATTAAAAATAAATAAATGGCCTAATACCCAAAACAGGCTGATGGCCAAAAAAAAAAAAAAAAAGCTCTAAGTCGAGGCTGTGGACTGATAAGGGGGGGGGGGAGCCCGTGATAGTCGCTCCCATGAGTATATGCATCCCTAATATTATTAATTATGTATAATTACTAATAACACCGTTTTACAGCAACTTTTTGGCTGCCTAATAATAGCCAAAATTTATTTCTGTAACTATCCAGCTTTTACGTAAGTCTCCCCAAAGCCGTGCATCTCCAGTTGAGTAGGCTACTCTACTTTCGTTTTAAGAGACTTTCTGTAAATAGGCTACCTTAAATTAAAAAAAAAAAAAAAAAAACAGTGGTTCTGCATAATGGCAGCCAAGCGTGGCAGAAATGCGCCCATTTGAGATTATATGGAGCTGTAGTGTGTCTCACTCGACTATAACTGCACATGTATTTACATGACTGCATATTTATAGTATGGAAATCTTCGTATAAACACACACACACACACACACACACACACACACACACACACACATATATATATATATATATATATATATATATATATATATATATATATATATATATATATATATGTGTGTGTGTGTGTGTGTGTATATATATATATATATATATATATATATATATATATATATATATATATATATATATATATATATATATATATATATATATATATATATATATATATATATATATATATATATATATATATATATATATATATATATATATCCTTGGTAAGCATCATGGGAGACACGGTCTGCATCTCGGCAAATTCTAGCTAAAGGGCGAGAGTCGTGATGTTTGTGACAGGTGGAGGGGAATCCTGGATTCTCTCCCTGCTTGATTCCCTTGCAAACACCAACGAATCTCGCGCCTGGCATTCAATATCACTGGCTGAGGAAGTATCTTGGGCATCCTGGGCTGTTAAGAGTACAAGTACATAGGATTCGTGGAGGATTCGAATCCAACTGGGCAAGTAATCGGATTCGCGATTACCCGTTTTATAGAATCCTGCCCAGCCCTACAGACTGACTCAGTGACTGCTGCGCAATGATGCTGCGTTGCTATTGGCTGGTTGGATGTGACATCACGGCCAACTCGCTCGCTGATTGGCTGGGGTTTATGTAATGTCTTACTCCTATTGGTGTGGTGTCATACAAAATGCATAGGTTTTAATGGCCATTGTTCCCACTGAGTGACCATTGCTCATGTGTCTTAACTCTACCATGCATGATGAATTTTCTTATACTCTTTATCGTGCGGCGTGGCAGACGGTAGCTCTCCTGTAGTACATTCCTCTAAACTAGTGGTTTTTTGGGGTTCGTGAACCCTTCGGAAGTTCATTAGATTTCCACGGGGCCTAATTAGATGGCTGATGTAATAATATTCTTTGCAATACCATTGCATATTGAATTGTCCAGACAGCCGAGGTGACTCTGGGCGGCGGACTAACCTTCCTTCAAGACGTGTTTGTGTCCGTGGTGGAGGAATGAACTGATGGTGGTAGTGGTGGTAGTGGAGGACAGGATTCAGAGTGAGTGAGTGAGTGAGTGAGTGAATAAGTGAGTGAGAAAGAGGACAGGAAAGAATAAAAGAAAGAGGAAAAATAAGAATATCTTATCAGAGCACAACATTTTCTCTCTCTCCCCACCCCAGGTCTCGTGTCTGGTGATGAAATGGACGTCTGGACAGTGGTGGTGGTGGTGGTCAGTTGCCAAATGAAAATATTCTACGTCACCAGCTCCACCTTGAAAAGTCGCTCCAGTTTGGTCATTACCACAGACTGATGGAAAGTTTGAAGTTAATTTGGGCAGCATGACGTTATGAGGATAATGAATATAATGATGTAAGAGCTGGAGAACCACTGATGAGAGAAGAGAGGCGAGAACTGAAGTGACAGGAAGCAGCACTTCCTGCTTGCGTCACGTGAGCGTATTGCGCGCTGGTTGGGCACGTGGTAAGAACCCAGTGAGCATGGCGGGAACTTAGTGAGCGTGGCGGGAGCCTGATCACATGCGTGTTATGACCGTAGTTAAACCCGATTGGACACAGTGATATCGTAGCGATATCAAGGGACGTACGCAGTAAAGGCTTGGTAGATACGTAGCAGTGGAGGGATTTCGCAATTCCATCACGTCTCCACTACGTCCTCAAAAATTTTATGAACGTGTTGAGAACCTGCTGCGCGTAGTAAGGACCGCCTCTGGTGTGATGGGGCCTTGACACGGAGAGTTTATCCCTGTCAGTGACGCACAGCAAACTTGTCTCGGGAGCCTCGCTCGTCTCCTCTCCACCTCCCCTTCCCCCGCTGTTCCCCACACTCTCATCACTCGCCTTTTAAATCTCATTGATGTTTACTTGATTGATTGATAAGTTTATTGTTATAGCAGTGTATACACCATCGAACTGTTGTCAATTTACGTATGAATGAACCTAACAAATTACCAGCTTATGTATCTATCTATCTACACACAAGCATGTAGATATCTCCACCAGCACCGCCAACACCCACACCTGCCCACCTTCGCCATCATGAACGGCAGTGTGTCAGTTTACACAATACTACTAGTATTTCCATGCCACTATATTTTAGCATCATATCACCTCAGACGCTGGTCAACAAGACGAGACACAGCAAGGAGACCAGACCAGACGACACGAGAGAGAGAGAGAGAGAGAGAGAGAGAGAGAGAGAGAGAGAGAGAGAGAGAGAGAGAGAGAGAGAGAGAGAGAGAGAGAAGAGAGACGACACACACACACACACACACACACACACACACACACACACACACACACACACACAAAGCTATGGGCGGCGTCAACAGCTCCACACCCACTGCCACCCATATTTGTCCCGCCCATGCATGCTCACGCCCAAGCTTCCCAGTCAGCCCATACGCCTCCGCAGCCGCCCTCACTATATAATGAAGTGACTCAAGACACACAGATCCACGTGTTCCGGAGAAAACTGACGTCTGGCAGGCGACATGTGACACCTTCCTAGTACAGCCTGTCCATCCCGTCTCTGTCGCATCACCGTCCCATCACTAATGACTCTGTGGCACCATTAATAACTACCTTTCACATCCACTCACTCCCACACGTCACGTCACCCCTTCAGTGCATTATTATACAGCTTTCTATTAAATTATCCGCCCCATTACCGTCCCATCACTGTCTCATCATGTTTGTTACCTCCACTCTATTAATAGACTCACCCTCTCACTGAGCAGGTGGAGCTGGTGGACTAGGTGAGGCAAGTGGGGCGGTCACCGTGTTCACAGGTCTCGTGTCTGGTGAGGAAATGGACGTCTGGTAGCTGATTGTGGTGGTGATGATGGTGGTGGGCAGTTGCCAAATAGAAATATTCTAAATCACCAGATCCACCTTGAAAAGCCGCAAAAAGGTCGCTAAATCATTGTTGTACATGCTACAAATGTTCCTAGACGAAGTAATTGGCTTGACTTACACATAGGCTAATCAGTATAGGGCCCCGTTGACTCTAATGACCGTTTATCCCTCCCAGTGACGCAGAGCAAACTTGTCATGAGAGCCACGCTCGCCACCGTCTCATCACTTGCCTTTTAAATCCGATTGATGTTTAATTGATTGATTGATAAGTTTATTGTTGTAACAATGTATACACCATCGAACTGTTGTCAGTTTCCCTGTGAATGAACCTATCAAATTACCAACTTATCTATCTATCTATCTACACACAAGCATGTAAAATCTCCACCAGCACCGCCAACACCCACACCTGCCCACCTTCGCCATCATGAACGGGAGTGTGTCAGTTTACACATTACTACTAGTATTTCCATGCAACTATATTGTGGCATCATATCACCTCAGACGCTGTGGCGCCATGCAGCAAATTGTTGACTAATTTCGCTTCACTTGCAAACCAGATATTGTTTTGCATCTCTTTCAACTGATAGGAAAACAAGTCGATACATTATGCATTTTATTATATCAAGAGATATTGTGTTGCCATTAGAAATATATAGGAGTATCATTCACAAGATATCGTCATATCATTAGGTATAAAAAATAAATGCAAGTAACAAAAACTGCACCACGTTACAAGACACTGGCCAGACACTTAAATTAAGTATTGCATTGAAAGACTCACAAAACATCATCTCGGGAAACACGTAACAATACCTTTGTGCTTCACAACAGGAATGATGAGTGATGAGCAGAGGAATCGTGACCCAAGAGGTTACCTTCCTCTCTTAGTCTACACTCTCCTTCCTTAAATACTATATACATATGTACACCGTACACTCCTATTACAATGCTATGCATAACTTCTAAATATTACCGTTTTCTGCTGGTGTAGATAAGGCATTGCAAAAAACCATACCCGCTACATATCTACAACTGTCTACAAATTCTACAAATTTATCAACCCAATCTACAAATGGTCAATGATATACACTACACCAGTGATGAAGATCTGTGGCCAACCTTCAGAACTTTATTGGTACGTCTCCAAGAATCACCCTTTTCTTCTTTCTCTTCCTTTTTTTTCCTCCTCTTGTTCCTTTGGCAACACCTGCAGTAGTAGCAGTCTGGTGTCTGTTGTATGTCATGCACGCTCACTCCAAAACTTGCCTCACTTCTTTGGCGTTAGTAGTACTGAATCCTGGAACAAGAGATGGAACAATATTGAAATGGCGTCCTCCTCAATGCCTGTTGTCTTGTAGTACACAGGGTTGGGAAAGGAATTGTGGATGATGTAACGATAAGGATGGTATGTTAAGGAGAGCCAAGGTGGATCGGGTTTGCGTGAGTGGCTCTGTAGACCTAAGGAGGAAAACTGCCGTACCAAACCCATAATACCAAAACAATTGTTCAGTTTACTGTCCATATCAATTTGGAACACTGCCGAACCTGTTATAATGGTCAACAATTTGAAATCATTGAAACTAGCTTTGTCAAATCCCCTTGGATACTGCCAACATGAAAAACCTCATAGTATCAATAAACGCACTTACAATTCACTACAAGCACACATTATGCACCAATACTGACACCACACCACAAAACACACCATACACAACTGACACACACACAAACAACTTAAATCACTCAAAACTAACCCAAAACACCCTGCAACACCTCAAAATATAAAAAGCTCACCCAAAACACATTACAGACACCCAAGTTACCAATATCATCCCTAGACACACACACACACACACACACACACACACACACACACACACACACACACTGAACACAACTACACTACACTAGAGAGAGAGAGAGAGAGAGAGAGAGAGAGAGAGAGAGAGAGAGAGAGAGAGAGAGAGAGAGAGAGAGAGAGAGAGAGAGAGAGAGAGAGAGAGAGAGAGAGAGAGAGAGAGAGAGAGAAAGAGAGAGAGAGCAATCTTAACAGAAAAACAAGAACAACAACAACAAAACCACAACTTCCTTTACTCCTTTATCAAGGGCAGAACACGGAGACACAGGCTTGCCCGACTTTAGTGAACAGCGGCGGGCAGTCAGTGTGATGCAAGGTGTAGGTAATCTGCGCCGTGAATTGACCGCCCACAGCCTCCGCCACGTCCACCTCATTCTGCCTGTCGTCACCTGGGAACGAAGCGGGTAATCAATGATAAAGAACACTTGTTATGAGGGCCCACTGACACTGAGCTAGCCTGTTGAGGGCCTCAAAACATACTCAAAAATCCTTGCAGAGGCCCAATTCATTCTTACACACACCCACGACAAACCACACATACCCAAACCCTCTTAAAAAACTCAATAACATTCCAAAACATACTAAGAAAACACAGAACAGGTGAAAATACCTCCAAACTCACTAGAAACACCCAATATTTAATGAAATATCTTCCACACACACCCAAAAGACCACTAAAACCCACCCCACCACTTATAACACTCAGAACACCACCCAATTCCTCAAAGTTCTCCCAAACCACACTCAAAACATGCTAATACTCACACACACCTCAATCCACTCCCAAAATACGTAAAATATACCTAAAAGATCTAACATATACTGAAAACAAACGAAATGAACCCCAAAGCATATTTATAACACTCCAAACAGCTTGGAACATTAATGAACAAGCTTAAAATACCCCAAATCTATCCCAAAACCAACAGTATGCATTATAAAGAACTTACCTAAATATTACACCTTGGCTCCTTCTCTTATTCCACCTTTATTTCTCATTTCTTCTTCATCCTTCTCCATTGTTACTCCTTCTTCTTCCTCCTCCTCCTTCCATCCACACGTCTGAGCCTAGAAACACATCAAAACACTAGATATTAGACAAAATATTCAGGAAATGGAGGGTGACTTAAGTATTATGGCTTTGCTGCTGCTCCTCTTCCTCCTCCCTTTCTCCTCTCTTCCTCTTTATCCTCCTTTATTTCAACTTTCTTCCTCTTTCTGCTACAATTATCTAAACATCTGAACCTAGAAACCCACGAAAACACGTAGAAATCACTAGATATTAGGCAAAATATCGACGAACTGTGGATTTGGAAAATTGGCGCCAGCCACTACCTGGGTGGGCTGTGGTCATCCGAGAGAGAACGGGAACGGGGTGACTCGGCTAAATTACGTAAATCATTTCATTTCAAAATGACTTTTAGAAAAACGAAGCCACGGCCAAACGCTTGTTATTTTATGACGTGATAAATACTTAAACTAATTTTCAAAATATCAAAATATCTCCAGCTTAACTGGTTTTTAAAAAAGGTCTAAATTAAGTACGTTAAAAGTACAAAACATTTTAACCCATAAATCTCTTAAAACGTCCTATAAAGTCAAGCCATTTTCACTTGGCGTGTATTTTATCACATTTCAGGGAGTCTGAGCTATCTTTTAGGGCCTTCTACAGCGTGTTAGACCGAGAAGCAGAAACGTGAGCAAATAAAATAAAGAAAAATAAGAGCTTTATACAACAGCACCAAACACCATTTCAAAGTCCACATATTTCACTCAATAGATTGATTACACGCTTAAAAGAGTATAACCGACTTTTGACACCATAATGGCTCAGTTATACCTTGAAATGAAAAAGCTCAAAATTCCAAGTGGGAAATTTTGAGCGTTAAAAAGCCTTTAACATACGCCATAAAACACCACTAAACGCCACATATTTACCCAGCACAGGCGCGGAACACACTTCAAACACAACGAAACATTTATAGAAACCATAAAAACATACCATGGAAGCGCAATATTACCGTCAGGAAATATTGGAAAAAAAGTATTTGACCCAACTGGCTGGTGACGGGTGGGTGAGGGCGGTGAAGGGTGTTGGCTAGGGGACCGTCGGGGGGGAAGCGGCCTGGAGGCAACACCGGCGGCGGGACATCCATATATAGCCTTTATCATCTCACCAAACCAAAATTAAGCCACACAGAGAAATTTTGACTAGACTAAATGAAATGTTAGACTGGTGGCTACCTTGTGACACATGTTTGGCCGAGGGTAAGTGAAGGAAACAAATATGAGAGGGTAATACAGACGCCTTGCTCTTTTATGCTCCTTATACCATTACTTGAAAATATTTGCGTACTGTTTTCACTCTCATATGTAAAGAAAACCTAACATTAAGTGAATAGCCTTATAAATACCTTTAATACACGAAGATTAGGCAGTATGGAGTGTTGTGGTGAAGGCTTGCTGCTGGTGGTTGGTACTTCTTGAAAACTGTCGGTAATATAGCAACACTTCACTTTATTTGTGTGTGTGTGTGTGTGTGTGTGTGTGTGTGTGTGTGTGTGTGTGTGTGTGTGTGTCTGGGTGTGGGTGTGGGTGTGCATGGGTCAGTATAGCCCACCGCCACAACTGTGTTCACCACCACCACCGCTAAAAGACTACTGCCGTAGCAAAAGATTGTCTGTGAAGACAGGACGCATGTATATATATGTTTATGATAAATATCTGTTACTAAATCTCTTATTAATGAGACGCTATGCTTATACAAATACCACATGTCGATTTATTGGTTATTGTGACATCTTCCTCTTCGTTATCGTGTCCAGCTTTTGTTATTTGTCAAAGCAGGAAATATTAAATTGTATCTTGTTGTACAGCGAGTGTGGCAACTCCGCGAGGCAATAAACAAGGTGCTTAAAAGGCAGACTGTACTATTTTTCATTCACCATTTCTACCGCCTGATATACGAGTATTTCTGACAATAAACCAGGGTGACAGGACACTAAGTAGAGGAATATAGACTTTTTTCTATCTACATGCACATCTATATTGTTAATTATTTACGAATTTATTGACTTATCTATCTGCCTGCCTATCCATCTATCTATTTGTTTGCCCAACTGTCTATTTACATATCTATCAACCCATCAAATTACCCGCTTATCCATCTATCTTCACACAAGCATATAAATACCATGAGTGCAAATGTGCAGTTGTCTGTGGCCACGTTTAGTTTTATTCATGAACATCAAATCAATAAAAGGAAAAATGAATGACGGAGTTGGTGGGTGTCTACACTCTATGTATGTGTAATGAAACAATACTGTGTTGACTGACTTGAAATTCCAGCATGTGACGGAACTGTATCAAAACGTGACAAGGATACACACAACTGATTTTGTGTTTGTCTGCAATTGGGGTCAAAATTGCAAAAAATAATCATGCCCGTCCACGACAACACTGAACATGCAACTGGACGATCCCACGCTCCTTGTCCACACACACACACACACACACACGAAGGTTGGTGAGTTGTGTATCATTCCTTTGAGATGACGCCAAAATACCGAAAAATGGCGGATCGAACCCGTTGCGTAACTTTGTATCATATTTTGACACGCAACGGTGAAGCACTATCCTGTTAACACTGCTACGCAACTGTCAACACTGCTACGCAACGGTGATCCGATACGTGGAAATGCAACAAGTGTGTACACGCCTTAATTAAAACACAAACAATATTCATACACAGTGTTACACCCGCAACCCCGACCGCCGCCCCTCCACCTCTCGTCTGGTCCCGCGGCACGCAGGGTGGCCAGCCAGACAGCCGAGGTGACTCTGGGCGGCGGACTAACCTTCCTTCAAGACGTGTTTGTGTCCGTGGTGGAGGAATGAACTGATGGTGGTAGTGGTGGTAGTGGAGGACAGGATTCAGAGTGAGTGAGTGAGTGAGTGAGTGAATAAGTGAGTGAGAAAGAGGACAGGAAAGAATAAAAGAAAGAGGAAAAATAAGAATATCTTATCAGAGCACAACATTTTCTCTCTCTCCCCCACCCCAGGTCTCGTGTCTGGTGATGAAATGGACGTCTGGACAGTGGTGGTGGTGGTGGTCAGTTGCCAAATGAAAATATTCTACGTCACCAGCTCCACCTTGAAAAGTCGCTCCAGTTTGGTCATTACCACAGACTGATGGAAAGTTTGAAGTTAATTTGGGCAGCATGACGTTATGAGGATAATGAATATAATGATGTAAGAGCTGGAGAACCACTGATGAGAGAAGAGAGGCGAGAACTGAAGTGACAGGAAGCAGCACTTCCTGCTTGCGTCACGTGAGCGTATTGCGCGCTGGTTGGGCACGTGGTAAGAACCCAGTGAGCATGGCGGGAACTTAGTGAGCGTGGCGGGAGCCTGATCACATGCGTGTTATGACCGTAGTTAAACCCGATTGGACACAGTGATATCGTAGCGATATCAAGGGACGTACGCAGTAAAGGCTTGGTAGATACGTAGCAGTGGAGGGATTTCGCAATTCCATCACGTCTCCACTACGTCCTCAAAAATTTTATGAACGTGTTGAGAACCTGCTGCGCGTAGTAAGGACCGCCTCTGGTGTGATGGGGCCTTGACACGGAGAGTTTATCCCTGTCAGTGACGCACAGCAAACTTGTCTCGGGAGCCTCGCTCGTCTCCTCTCCACCTCCCCTTCCCCCGCTGTTCCCCACACTCTCATCACTCGCCTTTTAAATCTCATTGATGTTTACTTGATTGATTGATAAGTTTATTGTTATAGCAGTGTATACACCATCGAACTGTTGTCAATTTACGTATGAATGAACCTAACAAATTACCAGCTTATGTATCTATCTATCTACACACAAGCATGTAGATATCTCCACCAGCACCGCCAACACCCACACCTGCCCACCTTCGCCATCATGAACGGCAGTGTGTCAGTTTACACAATACTACTAGTATTTCCATGCCACTATATTTTAGCATCATATCACCTCAGACGCTGGTCAACAAGACGAGACACAGCAAGGAGACCAGACCAGACGACACGAGAGAGAGAGAGAGAGAGAGAGAGAGAGAGAGAGAGAGAGAGAGAGAGAGAGAGAGAGAGAGAGAGAGAGAGACACACACACACACACACACACACACACACACACACACACACACACACACACACACACACACCCAAAGCTATGGGCGGCGTCAACAGCTCCACACCCACTGCCACCCATATTTGTCCCGCCCATGCATGCTCACGCCCAAGCTTCCCCAGTCAGCCCATACGCCTCCGCAGCCGCCCTCACTATATAATGAAGTGACTCAAGACACACAGATCCACGTGTTCCGGAGAAAACTGACGTCTGGCAGGCGACATGTGACACCTTCCTAGTACAGCCTGTCCATCCCGTCTCTGTCGCATCACCGTCCCATCACTAATGACTCTGTGGCACCATTAATAACTACCTTTCACATCCACTCACTCCCACACGTCACGTCACCCCTTCAGTGCATTATTATACAGCTTTCTATTAAATTATCCGCCCCATTACCGTCCCATCACTGTCTCATCATGTTTGTTACCTCCACTCTATTAATAGACTCACCCTCTCACTGAGCAGGTGGAGCTGGTGGACTAGGTGAGGCAAGTGGGGCGGTCACCGTGTTCACAGGTCTCGTGTCTGGTGAGGAAATGGACGTCTGGTAGCTGATTGTGGTGGTGATGATGGTGGTGGGCAGTTGCCAAATAGAAATATTCTAAATCACCAGATCCACCTTGAAAAGCCGCAAAAAGGTCGCTAAATCATTGTTGTACATGCTACAAATGTTCCTAGACGAAGTAATTGGCTTGACTTACACATAGGCTAATCAGTATAGGGCCCCGTTGACTCTAATGACCGTTTATCCCTCCCAGTGACGCAGAGCAAACTTGTCATGAGAGCCACGCTCGCCACCGTCTCATCACTTGCCTTTTAAATCCGATTGATGTTTAATTGATTGATTGATAAGTTTATTGTTGTAACAATGTATACACCATCGAACTGTTGTCAGTTTCCCTGTGAATGAACCTATCAAATTACCAACTTATCTATCTATCTATCTACACACAAGCATGTAAAATCTCCACTAGCACCGCCAACACCCACACCTGCCCACCTTCGCCATCATGAACGGGAGTGTGTCAGTTTACACATTACTACTAGTATTTCCATGCAACTATATTGTGGCATCATATCACCTCAGACGCTGTGGCGCCATGCAGCAAATTGTTGACTAATTTCGCTTCACTTGCAAACCAGATATTGTTTTGCATCTCTTTCAACTGATAGGAAAACAAGTCGATACATTATGCATTTTATTATATCAAGAGATATTGTGTTGCCATTAGAAATATATAGGAGTATCATTCACAAGATATCGTCATATCATTAGGTATAAAAAATAAATGCAAGTAACAAAAACTGCACCACGTTACAAGACACTGGCCAGACACTTAAATTAAGTATTGCATTGAAAGACTCACAAAACATCATCTCGGGAAACACGTAACAATACCTTTGTGCTTCACAACAGGAATGATGAGTGATGAGCAGAGGAATCGTGACCCAAGAGGTTACCTTCCTCTCTTAGTCTACACTCTCCTTCCTTAAATACTATATACATATGTACACCGTACACTCCTATTACAATGCTATGCATAACTTCTAAATATTACCGTTTTCTGCTGGTGTAGATAAGGCATTGCAAAAAACCATACCCGCTACATATCTACAACTGTCTACAAATTCTACAAATTTATCAACCCAATCTACAAATGGTCAATGATATACACTACACCAGTGATGAAGATCTGTGGCCAACCTTCAGAACTTTATTGGTACGTCTCCAAGAATCACCCTTTTCTTCTTTCTCTTCCTTTTTTTTCCTCCTCTTGTTCCTTTGGCAACACCTGCAGTAGTAGCAGTCTGGTGTCTGTTGTATGTCATGCACGCTCACTCCAAAAACTTGCCTCACTTCTTTGGCGTTAGTAGTACTGAATCCTGGAACAAGAGATGGAACAATATTGAAATGGCGTCCTCCTCAATGCCTGTTGTCTTGTAGTACACAGGGTTGGGAAAGGAATTGTGGATGATGTAACGATAAGGATGGTATGTTAAGGAGAGCCAAGGTGGATCGGGTTTGCGTGAGTGGCTCTGTAGACCTAAGGAGGAAAACTGCCGTACCAAACCCATAATACCAAAACAATTGTTCAGTTTACTGTCCATATCAATTTGGAACACTGCCGAACCTGTTATAATGGTCAACAATTTGAAATCATTGAAACTAGCTTTGTCAAATCCCCTTGGATACTGCCAACATGAAAAACCTCATAGTATCAATAAACGCACTTACAATTCACTACAAGCACACATTATGCACCAATACTGACACCACACCACAAAACACACCATACACAACTGACACACACACAAACAACTTAAATCACTCAAAACTAACCCAAAACACCCTGCAACACCTCAAAATATAAAAAGCTCACCCAAAACACATTACAGACACCCAAGTTACCAATATCATCCCTAGACACACACACACACACACACACACAACACACACTACACTACACTAGAGAGAGAGAGAGAGAGAGAGAGAGAGAGAGAGAGAGAGAGAGAGAGAGAGAGAGAGAGAGAGAGAGAGAGAGAAGAAAACAACAACAGAAAAACAAGAACAACAACAACAAAACCACAACTTCCTTTACTCCTTTATCAAGGGCAGAACACGGAGACACAGGCTTGCCCGACTTTAGTGAACAGCGGCGGGCAGTCAGTGTGATGCAAGGTGTAGGTAATCTGCGCCGTGAATTGACCGCCCACAGCCTCCGCCACGTCCACCTCATTCTGCCTGTCGTCACCTGGGAACGAAGCGGGTAATCAATGATAAAGAACACTTGTTATGAGGGCCCACTGACACTGAGCTAGCCTGTTGAGGGCCTCAAAACATACTCAAAAATCCTTGCAGAGGCCCAATTCATTCTTACACACACCCACGACAAACCACACATACCCAAACCCTCTTAAAAAACTCAATAACATTCCAAAACATACTAAGAAAACACAGAACAGGTGAAAATACCTCCAAACTCACTAGAAACACCCAATATTTAATGAAATATCTTCCACACACACCCAAAAGACCACTAAAACCCACCCCACCACTTATAACACTCAGAACACCACCCAATTCCTCAAAGTTCTCCCAAACCACACTCAAAACATGCTAATACTCACACACACCTCAATCCACTCCCAAAATACGTAAAATATACCTAAAAGATCTAACATATACTGAAAACAAACGAAATGAACCCCAAAGCATATTTATAACACTCCAAACAGCTTGGAACATTAATGAACAAGCTTAAAATACCCCAAATCTATCCCAAAACCAACAGTATGCATTATAAAGAACTTACCTAAATATTACACCTTGGCTCCTTCTCTTATTCCACCTTTATTTCTCATTTCTTCTTCATCCTTCTCCATTGTTACTCCTTCTTCTTCCTCCTCCTCCTTCCATCCACACGTCTGAGCCTAGAAACACATCAAAACACTAGATATTAGACAAAATATTCAGGAAATGGAGGGTGACTTAAGTATTATGGCTTTGCTGCTGCTCCTCTTCCTCCTCCCTTTCTCCTCTCTTCCTCTTTATCCTCCTTTATTTCAACTTTCTTCCTCTTTCTGCTACAATTATCTAAACATCTGAACCTAGAAACCCACGAAAACACGTAGAAATCACTAGATATTAGGCAAAATATCGACGAACTGTGGATTTGGAAAATTGGCGCCAGCCACTACCTGGGTGGGCTGTGGTCATCCGAGAGAGAACGGGAACGGGGTGACTCGGCTAAATTACGTAAATCATTTCATTTCAAAATGACTTTTAGAAAAACGAAGCCACGGCCAAACGCTTGTTATTTTATGACGTGATAAATACTTAAACTAATTTTCAAAATATCAAAATATCTCCAGCTTAACTGGTTTTTAAAAAAGGTCTAAATTAAGTACGTTAAAAGTACAAAACATTTTAACCCATAAATCTCTTAAAACGTCCTATAAAGTCAAGCCATTTTCACTTGGCGTGTATTTTATCACATTTCAGGGAGTCTGAGCTATCTTTTAGGGCCTTCTACAGCGTGTTAGACCGAGAAGCAGAAACGTGAGCAAATAAAATAAAGAAAAATAAGAGCTTTATACAACAGCACCAAACACCATTTCAAAGTCCACATATTTCACTCAATAGATTGATTACACGCTTAAAAGAGTATAACCGACTTTTGACACCATAATGGCTCAGTTATACCTTGAAATGAAAAAGCTCAAAATTCCAAGTGGGAAATTTTGAGCGTTAAAAAGCCTTTAACATACGCCATAAAACACCACTAAACGCCACATATTTACCCAGCACAGGCGCGGAACACACTTCAAACACAACGAAACATTTATAGAAACCATAAAAACATACCATGGAAGCGCAATATTACCGTCAGGAAATATTGGAAAAAGTATTTGACCCAACTGGCTGGTGACGGGTGGGTGAGGGCGGGTGTAGGGTGTTGGCTAGGGGACCGTCGGGGGGGAAGCGGCCTGGAGGCAACACCGGCGGCGGGACATCCATATATAGCCTTTATCATCTCACCAAACCAAAATTAAGCCACAGAGAGAAATTTTGACTAGACTAAATGAAATGTTAGACTGGTGGCTACCTTGTGACACATGTTTGGCCGAGGGTAAGTGAAGGAAACAAATATGAGAGGGTAATACAGACGCCTTGCTCTTTTATGCTCCTTATACCATTACTTGAAAATATTTGCGTACTGTTTTCACTCTCATATGTAAAGAAAACCTAACATTAAGTGAATAGCCTTATAAATACCTTTAATACACGAAGATTAGGCAGTATGGAGTGTTGTGGTGAAGGCTTGCTGCTGGTGGTTGGTACTTCTTGAAAACTGTCGGTAATATAGCAACACTTCACTTTATTTGGGTGTGTGTGTGTGTGTGTCTGTGGGTGTGGGTGTGTCTGTGGGTGTGGGTGTGTGTGTGCGCGTGTGTGTCTGGGTGTGGGTGTGGGTGTGCATGGGTCAGTATAGCCCACCGCCACAACTGTGTTCACCACCACCACCGCTAAAAGACTACTGCCGTAGCAAAAGATTGTCTGTGAACACCTAATTTTAAAATAATACAAGTTTAAAAAATAAAAATTAAATTAAAATAAATAAATGGCCTAATACCCAAAACAGGCTGATGGCCAAAAAAAAAAAAAAAAGCTCTAAGTCGAGGCTGTGGACTGATATGGGGTGGGGTGCCCGTGATAGTCGCTCCCATGAGTATATGCATCCCTAATATTATTAATTATGTATAATTACTAATAACACCGTTTTACAGCAACTTTTTGGCTGCCTAATAATAGCCAAAATTTATTTCTGTAACTATCCAGCTTTTACGTAAGTCTCCCCAAAGCCGTGCATCTCCAGTTGAGTAGGCTACTCTACTTTCGTTTTAAGAGACTTTCTGTAAATAGGCTACCTTAAATAAAAAAAAAAAAAAAAAAAAAAAACAGTGGTTCTGCATAATGGCAGCCAAGCGTGGCAGAAATGCGCCCATTTGAGATTATATGGAGCTGTAGTGTGTCTCACTCGACTATAACTGCACATGTATTTACATGACTGCATATTTATAGTATGGAAATCTTCGTATAAACACACACACACACACACACACACACACACACACACACACACATATATATATATATATATATATATATATATATATATATATATATATATATATATATATATATGTGTGTGTGTATGTGTGTGTGTGTGTGTGTGTATATATATATATATATATATATATATATATATATATATATATATATATATATATATATATATATATATATATATATATATATATATATATATATATATATATATGGTAAGCATCATAGGAGACACGGTCTGCATCTCAGCAAATTCTAGCTAAAGGGCGAGAGTCGTGATGTTTGTGACAGGTGGAGGAATCCTGGATTCTCTCCCTGCTTGATTCCCTTGCAAACACCAACGAATCTCGCGCCTGGCATTCAATATCACTGGCTGAGGAAGTATCTTGGGCATCCTGGGCTGTTAAGAGTACAAGTACATAGGATTCGTGGAGGATTCGAATCTAACTGGGCAAGTAATCAGTTCGCGATTACCCGTTTTATAGAATCCTGCCCAGCCCTACAGACTGACTCAGTGACTGCTGCGCAATGATGCTGCGTTGCTATTGGCTGGTTGGATGTGACATCACGGCCAACTCGCTCGCTGATTGGCTGGGGTTTATGTAATGTCTTACTCCTATTGGTGTGGTGTCATACAAAATGCATAGGTTTTAATGGCCATTGTTCCCACTGAGTGTGACCATTGCTCATGTGTCTTAACTCTACCATGCATGATGAATTTTCTTATACTCTTTATCGTGCGGCGTGGCAGACGGTAGCTCTCCTGTAGTACATTCCTCTAAACTAGTGGTTTTTTGGGGTTCGTGAACCCTTCGGAAGTTCATTAGATTTCCACGGGGCCTAATTAGATAGCTGATGTAATAATATTCTTTGCAATACCATTGCATATTGAATTGGTGTTAGTCATAAGTTAACATTCCAGGGCACTTAGATGGTTGATCTTAAAAATTACACGCTTAAAAGAGTATAACCGACTTTTGACACCATAATGGCTCAGTTATACCTTGAAATGAAAAAGCTCAAAATTCCAAGTGGGAAATTTTGAGCGTTAAAAAGCCTTTAACATACGCCATAAAACACCACTAAACGCCACATATTTACCCAGCACAGGCGCGGAACACACTTCAAACACAACGAAACATTTATAGAAACCATAAAAACATACCATGGAAGCGCAATATTACCGTCAGGAAATATTCGAAAAAAAGTATTTGACCCAACTGGCTGGTGACGGGTGGGTGAGGGCGGTGTAGGGTGTTGGCTAGGGGACCGTCGGGGGGGAAGCGGCCTGGAGGCAACACCGGCGGCGGGACATCCATATATAGCCTTTATCATCTCACCAAACCAAAATTAAGCCACAGAGAGAAATTTTGACTAGACTAAATGAAATGTTAGACTGGTGGCTACCTTGTGACACATGTTTGGCCGAGGGTAAGTGAAGGAAACAAATATGAGAGGGTAATACAGACGCCTTGCTCTTTTTATGCTCCTTATACCATTACTTGAAAATATTTGCGTACTGTTTTCACTCTCATATGTAAAGAAAACCTAACATTAAGTGAATAGCCTTATAAATACCTTTAATACACGAAGATTAGGCAGTATGGAGTGTTGTGGTGAAGGCTTGCTGCTGGTGGTTGGTACTTCTTGAAAACTGTCGGTAATATAGCAACACTTCACTTTATTTGGGTGTGTGTGTGTGTGTCTGTGGGTGTGTGTGTGTGTCTGGGTGTGGGTGTGGGTGTGCATGGGTCAGTATAGCCCACCGCCACAACTGTGTTCACCACCACCACCGCTAAAAGACTACTGCCGTAGCAAAAGATTGTCTGTGAACCCAGCAATCGTCTCCACTCCCGGAGTGGAGACGATTGATGGGTTCGAATCTGTAGAATCCTGAGAGGCGATACGAATCCGATTACTGCGTCAGGATTCTATAATCCGGTATGGAATCCATTTCTCGGACGAGGTCTCTTTTTCCTGAGTAAAAATAGTTATGGAGAACAACGTAAAAGCAAACTAATTTGTACAATATAGTCTGTATGATGTTATTAATCATGCTTTTGGAGTATATAAACAATGAGGTCTGTGGGGCTAGCTATTGTGTAAGCTAGCGACATGTGGAAGGTTATAGTGTTGCCAAAGTCACCATCACTTTTGTTGGATCTGATTCGCCAATTTCATGTGACGTCATATGATGGCATATATATATATATATATATATATATATATATATATATATATATATATATATATATATATATATATATATATATATATATATATATATATATATATATATATATATATATATATATATATATATATATATATATATATATATATATATATAATACGTAGTGATGCTACGTAGCCACCCTGTGTGATTGTGATTTATCCCTTCCTTCCTCATGCCCTGACAAAAGGACAATAGTTTTGAGATAGGTATACGATCCTTGTGTGAATGAAGCGTGCATGAGAATGTGTGAGGATATTTAATGTTAACATATTAAAACAAAATACAAAAACAACAAAAAAAGTTAAATTAAAATAATTATATAAATACAAAAAATTAAACCAATTAAAAAACTGTATATATGTAGAAAATAAAATAAAACACCTAATTTTAAAGAAATACAAGTTTAAAAAAATAAAAAATTAAATTAAAAATAAATAAATGGCCTAATACCCAAAACAGGCTGATGGCCAAAAAAGAAAAAAAAAAAGCTCTAAGTCGAGGCTGTGGACTGATAAGGGGGTGGGGGGAGCCCGTGATAGTCGCTCCCATGAGTATATGCATCCCTAATATTATTAATTATGTATAATTACTAATAACACCGTTTTACAGCAACTTTTTGGCTGCCTAATAATAGCCAAAATTTATTTCTGTAACTATCCAGCTTTTACGTAAGTCTCCCCAAAGCCGTGCATCTCCAGTTGAGTAGGCTACTCTACTTTCGTTTTAAGAGACTTTCTGTAAATAGGCTACCTTAAATTAAAAAAGAAAAAAAAAAAAAAACAGTGGTTCTGCATAATGGCAGCCAAGCGTGGCAGAAATGCGCCCATTTGAGATTATATGGAGCTGTAGTGTGTCTCACTCGACTATAACTGCACATGTATTTACATGACTGCATATTTATAGTATGGAAATCTTCGTATAACACACACACACACACACACACACACACACACACACACACACACACACATATATATATATATATATATATATATATATATATATATATATATATATATATATATATATGTGTGTGTGTGTGTGTGTGTGTATATATATATATATATATATATATATATATATATATATATATATATATATATATATATATATATATATATATATATATATATATATATATATATATATATATATATATATATATATATATATATATATATATATATATCCTTGGTAAGCATCATGGAGACACGGTCTGCATCTCGGCAAATTCTAGCTAAAGGGCGAGAGTCGTGATGTTTGTGACAGGTGGAGGGAATCCTGGATTCTCTCCTGCTTGATTCCCTTGCAAACACCAACGAATCTCGCGCCTGGCATTCAATATCACTGGCTGAGGAAGTATCTTGGGCATCCTGGGCTGTTAAGAGTACAAGTACATAGGATTCGTGGAGGATTCGAATCCAACTGGGCAAGTAATCGGATTCGCGATTACCCGTTTTATAGAATCCTGCCCAGCCCTACAGACTGACTCAGTGACTGCTGCGCAATGATGCTGCGTTGCTATTGGCTGGTTGGATGTGACATCACGGCCAACTCGCTCGCTGATTGGCTGGGGTTTATGTAATGTCTTACTCCTATTGGTGTGGTGTCATACAAAATGCATAGGTTTTAATGGCCATTGTTCCCACTGAGTGTGACCATTGCTCATGTGTCTTAACTCTACCATGCATGATGAATTTTCTTATACTCTTTATCGTGCGGCGTGGCAGACGGTAGCTCTCCTGTAGTACATTCCTCTAAACTAGTGGTTTTTTGGGGTTCGTGAACCCTTCGGAAGTTCATTAGATTTCCACGGGGCCTAATTAGATGGCTGATGTAATAATATTCTTTGCAATACCATTGCATATTGAATTGTGTTAGTCATAAGTTAACATTCCAGGGGCACTTAGATGGTTGATCTTAAAATATCCCTTGCAGTACCATTGCATATTGAGTTTAATGAGTTAGTGTCTGTCACTAAATTATACCGCTGTGCAATGTTAGATTACTGAAGGTTAAGAACATAAGAACATGAGAACATAAGAAAAGAGGGAAGGTGCAAGAGGCCGCTAGACCTACACGTGGCAGTCGTCTGAACAAAGCTACCTGATTCCAACTATCATCTCCATCCGTAGATTTATCTAATCCTCTTTTAAAGCTCACTATTGACTCAGCACTGACTACATGACCACTCAATCCGTTCCACTCATCAACCTTTCTATTGGAAAACCAATTTCTTCCCATATCCCTCTTAAACCTGAATTTCTCAAGTTTAAAAAACATTGTTTCTGGTTCTGTCCCTAAAGACTTTGTTCATGTCCCCTTTTTTAAAACCCTTATACCACTTAAATATTTCTATCAGGTTTCCTCTTAACTTAAATCTCTCTCAGCCTAAGGAATGCAAATTGAGTTTGTTCAATCTCTCTTCATAGGGAATACCCCTCATCCCTTGTATCTTTTTTTGACATCATCCTTTGCACTGACATTAATAGACCTATTTTCTTCCTATAATTGCACCGCATAGTCCAGATGTGGTCTGACCAGTGCCAAGTATAATTTTAATTAAATTAATCCTAATACCCTATTTGCCTTGTTTCTACCAGTAGCCATATTTCTAGGTTTGGGTAGATGGTCTTATTACTCAGGGTGTTCTTACCGAGGAAAAGGTTGAGAACCCCTGCTCTGAACCATGATAATCAAAATGTAGCAGTCTTACAAGATATTTATTAAGAAAAAATTTTTACAAGCAGTTGTTTTTTTGGGGGTGTGGGGGGATCAGCAGTCGTGACATCACTATTGTCTAAGGAACCGTTGACTGGAGTGGAAGACTATGAGTAGAATGGTGAAAGTAAAATAGGAGGAGGATCAGAGGTACTAAAAATACCTGGAAATAAAATGCACATGATTTCCAGTAACACGTGAACACAATGTAGGCTAAGTAGGTATCACTCAGGAAGGTTACAACATGAAGGCAACGTGAGAGTAACTCTAAGGCAGTGTTTATTAAGGCATCTGTTGCTCAAGATAAATAATTTGAGATGCTGAATAGCGCATTAATGATTAGAAGAATCTGTGGTTGTAGTAGTCATTATAAATAGTCTATAATTAACTCCACTTAACCTCTAATACAGAGAAAAAAATAAATAAAAAGAAAATTCACACATAAAGCCATTCTTATGAAATTGAAAGTTGGCACTAATTGCTAACAGTTTATACAAATTAGGTTACTTTTTGCCACTTATGATGTCATGTTGAATTAAAGCTTTGATTCCATACCCATAAACTTGTGTTCAACTCCTGTTTACTCAGACATGGCAAAATTATAATGCAATATAGTTATACACTTTTCATGCTTGACTTAGGTTCATATCTTGTTTGGCAAGTCAATGCAAAGTTTTCACAGTGAAGGGTTTGTTCAACAAAATCTTATGAAGTGCATTATAAACACAGCTTAACTCCAAGCTTGTCTGACATCATTAACAATGTAATTATTACATATTGGAATGTGTGATCTGTTTGAGAAGAGAGAGCCTGCAGAATGTAGGGAAGAAGGCAGGGTTCTCACTACCATACAGAAGAACCCAAAGTATATTTATACCAGAAAAGGCTTACAAATCTGGCACCACAGCAAACCCTTCTTTTCATGTTTCTTGTACAGTTCTGTCAACAAGAGCTAGATCCAGCCACCCTGCAGCCACCAGTCATGCCCTCACCAGGTGGCTGAATCAACTCTTGAGAGGAGGTGAATCTAGGGGGCATACCTTGAGTGAGTGGATTTAAGGGAATATTTAGGAGTGTAGGAGGATCTACGAGAATATCATGAGAGTGGTGAATCTAGCGGAATCTTTATCAGAGAGAGGTAAAAGAGCACAATATGTCTTCTCCTTTCTGCATCTTAAGAGAGCTAGAGTGTCAAAGCCCTGCAAGAGCTAAAGCACTAGACCTAGACCAGCGTTTCTTAACCTGGGTACATGTTCTGGCCATCTGCAACTTGAATGTGGAACCTGGAAGAAGTTAATTGCTAAAGAGCTGGCTGACTGTTGGAAATAAGCATCTGAGTAGTATAAAGGTTTTCCATCTCTTGTTTTGGTGCTGTACAGTTGTACCTTCAACATTTTCTGACAGTGCAGGAAATGTTCTCTTGTTACAGTACAAATATAAAGTCCTTCAAACAAACAACATCTCATACCACACTTATACACAGTTGTTGTACATCTGTGGCTCTGTGCTTCATAATAAAGTTTTGTTACCTTGCTGGTATATGTTTAGTGTGACCTAACTGCAGTTTTGAGGTCTTAATATTGTGAGGTTGGATCACCAGAGGGCATGGACAGTAACAGCATTAATCCATTTCAAATTAAAGTTTTTTATCCCATCTATATACTTCTATCTATTTTAGTTTATGTTATGTGAAAGATGGTGCACTATCTCTATTTGCTTCTAGGGAGTGCTAGGGTGGGCAAAGGTTAAGAAACGCTGCACTAGACCATGTACAAAACATATTTATGGTGATTTCTCCCCCGATAACCTCCACTACAGAGTCACTTAAACCTAGGTGAGTTTTTTTTTTTTATTGTTTCTGGTGTCCTTTGGCAGTGAGAAGGAACAAGGTTGATGTCCCTCTGGTCACTGCACAGTCTTAATGGTAATGCTCTGTGTGTTCAACTTATAAATGGCCAATAAATTTTTCACTGTATCATCATGTGGGGCAGTGACAATATCAGGCTACTTGAATTGAAATTATAACTGCAAGTTTGCTAATGTTGATAAAATTTCAGAGGCATGACTATTAATGCAATAACATTTTTAACAACAAGATAGCCATTTTACCATTCATGAAATTTACAGTTTGTAACCAAGTTGTAGAAGTCATGAAATCAGATAGGTCAGTACTTAATCATCAAATCATCTGTGTAATGTAATATATCTAACACTGCAGTCATGTTCAAGACTGTGCACCAGAGAGGCATTCATGCTTGTTCTGTAGACAGACACCACAGAGCACCATGCCCACCACACATCACACCCCTTCAATCAGGACCACAGGGCTCAGTCAATTATGGACTTACATACATTTAGGAGGCATGTGAATCTGATAAAATAAGTAACTAGGAAGAGGACCTTGCATGAAAACCTTGAAGTTATACACTTCATACCTCTGAGTAATTGTGAGTAATGGTTTGATTGTTTTGAGGCTGACACATTGAAAAGACGAAGTTTGAAGGCCAAATCTGATGTGAGTGCGATGGGAAATGGTAGCTTATCACTGAGCAGATATGGAAAGGTTCTTGATAGATTGTTTTCACTGTAACTCTTCAGTACAAGCTCTCATGAGAGAGCAATGCAGTGTGGGCATGACTTTAAAGCAATGCATGGTGACTTATGATGAAAGTAACTTCGGCACGTTCCCTCAGTGATTTGTTTTTTAAAACTATTGGTCCCTAAGTTACATACAGTACATACGAGTTCAAGCAAAGCCAAGTAGAATTAGCACCTTCATAAATATCACCACATCAAGAGTCCTTAATACTTTACCAAACTGCATCATTATTTCCCAGCTTTGCTCATCACAAATGTCACCAACTGACAGGAAGGAACTTTCTAATATCTACTAAGTACACGTCAATGTACATACTACTAGACAAAAAAGAATTATGATGGACTCCAGTTGTCACGTCATTCAACAATGTCCTGTGAGAAATTTTCAGATTGTGGTCAGATACTTAAAATGTTTTTATGTATATCAATTCCCAAAAAAACATACCAAATGATGGGAATGTTACATACATCCCTATTGAGAATATCAAATCAAGCGCAAAAACTTGCATTCCATTCAAGTTGAGAAGCTCTATTAATGTCAGGCAATGGTTGTGTACTGAATGCTGATCAGGAATTATCACCTACTTTGTGGAGGGCTGACTTCTGTTCCATCAGCTCAGTACATGTTAAATAAATTATAGAAAACTATGGGACACTTGGAGATATGGAAGTATTTAAACATTATATGCCACTGCCTCACACACATGCACTTCCTGAAACACACTCTCATGCATACACACACATTCACACTCAAGGTTTCTGTCAAGCTAATTTGCTCTTGTTGCCATTGCCAGTGGCATGTTTAGGCAAGAAAATAGACACTTCTAATAATTTTTGTCTTCTTATTAGTGTGTCACAATAATCCTAAGGTTCATGTCTAGGTCGCTGTGTGCCCCATCATTTATATTAGAGTAATCAAGAGGACGACCCACAATTTCTATGTCGTATGCGGCTGGCTGGTGGAGGTGGTGTTTGAAGTGGAGTGAGGCAGTACCGTGGTGGTGTGACCGCATCTCAAAAATGCCATCATCATTTCCTTGTACAATTTCATATTTTACATTATTCTGTAAAGAAGGGATGATTTCAGAGCTCTTGAAATTATACTAATCACTTGATCAAATGTGACTCAATATGCAAAGTTGCATGTCCTAATTAGGAGAAGAGTGGTGTTATGTTATAATGATGATCAACTTGCTTAGGAAAAGACACTCACTTGAAGGTAGGTGATTGCTGGCTTCAGCTTGATTAATCTGGTTCTGCGCCTGGTCTGGTCAAGGGAGACCTTCAGAACTATTGGATTCTTGGATGACCTCTGGGCTATGCTTTCTTGTCGTTTTAGTTCAGTCTCCAAACTTCTCCTCACCACCTGTGTGTGGTCATTGTTTTTTATAAGTTGTAGTCTTAACTCAATTCTGACTACATCAGATATTTTTAGTAATGTATACTTAATTTCTACTTTACATCACTGAAGTATAATGCATCGGATTCAGGAAAGTTAGAAAAAATCACTTATTTCATGAATACTGAAAATAAACAGTAATCGTACTGTCAACTTTTCTTCAACAATAAAACAGATAATTTCTTAGTTACACAGCAAACTTACTCTGTGTGTGTGGTTGTATGCATGTACCAGGACCACTTCGTTGTCAGTGAGGTTGGCTGACACTGGAGCAAGCATTATTGGACTGATCACCTCTGACATGACTGAGCGTTTCTTCCTACCCGATGGAGCATTCTGCCCATTGAACTGTTGGGAGTACATACTTTTTAGTGTTGATTTTGTGGGTACATATGTTAGTTGCATATGAGAAAAGACAGCACATTTGGAATCAGTGTAAACTGTGAAATGAAGATAGTATAAAAATTCAAACATCACATGTTTTCATTGTACCTTAATGTACAGTAGCTTGACTAATTTCTAGGTAATTTTACTAGACTACTAATAGTACTATCACAGGGAACATGTACAATTTAATCTGCTACACTGAAGAGCTGGTCCAAGACTGAGCAGAGTCAGACAGTAGGGCAAACTCTTACCTTACAGGAGAAACATCCCTCAGTTGAGATGATATTTTCATTATTGCCATGAGGATCTTGTTGTCCAATGGGGAATGTGGGTACTCCTCCTAGGTCATATTGTGAGGAGGTGTAGCCATAACCATAACCTTCCCTATACACTCCTCCTGCACTGCCACCAACACTTCCACCTCCACCACCACCATATTGACCACCTCCTCCTCCACCACCACCTCTGTTAAATCCACCTTGTCCACCTCCTACTCCACCGCCATTAACACCACCGACAAACCCACCCTGCCCACCACCTCTGCCTCCATTGCCACCCTGCCCTGGCCCTGCACCACCAATATAGCCTCCCTGCACTCCACCAGTTGTGAATCCACCACTACCACCACCACCATAACCTCCTGGACCGCCACCACCACCACCATAACCACCTATGCCTCCACCACCACCAACACCACCACCACCACCAACACCACCATATCCTCCTGGCCCTGATCCACCACCACCACCACCACCAAATCCTCCTGGCACTGATCCACCTCCACCATAACCTCCTGTGCCACCACTATACACTCCTGGAATTCCTCCTCCAACACCACCATTGAATCCACCAGGACCACCACCACCACCACCGCCAAATCCACCTGGACCACCACCACCACCGCCAAATCCACCTGGACCACCACCACCACCAAACCCACCTGGACCACCACCACCACCACCAAACCCACCTGGACTACCACCACCACCACCATAGCCTCCTGTACCTCCTCCACTGACACCATCATATCCTCCCACTATTCCTCCAACACTGCCAGTAAATCCTGGTGGCAGAACACCATTGGGGAAGGGACCATCCACACCACCACTACCACCTTCACCACCGCCGATGCCATACAGTCCCCCGCCTCCGAACTGGCCGTTCTGGTAGCCACCGACAGGAGGATTGAGGGTGGACATGCAGTGACCCTGGATATGACAAAAGTCAGTTTTAACTACACATACTCTCTTTTTACATTTTTTTTTTTTCATAAAACTGACAGAAAACTTAATTCTACAGGTTTGACTACATATCACTGCAAGAAATTGAAGGCAACAATTCAAGAATTACATACACTAATGTCCCTTTTGGAAAATATTTGCATAATTTCAAAACCTACAAGTTGATTATTTTGATACAGAAAAAAAGTAGATGGATGGCAATATAAAATTATTTCATAAAAACATTATATTTTCATACTTTTCTAAACTTTTACACTTAAAACAAATAAAATTTTTAAGTTTCATAGGAGATTCTTACTGAGCCAATCCTGGAGAAGCCTGAGGGACAGCCACACGCTATGCTGTCATCTCCAAGAGAATTACAACCATAGGCACAGGGGCTTGAGATGCAGTTGTCATCAACCTGATGGAGGAAGGAAAGCAAATGTTCATAAGAAAGGTGTAGGACAGAGAAAGTAGTGCAAAGATTAGTATGTGCTATAGAATGCATGAACAGATGCCAAATGTGTCACTGTAAGCTAACAATAAATGCTTCTGCAATGTAAATTTAAATATACAAATGAAAGTTTAATCATCTACACAAAATTATGGTCTTTGAGACAAATTAGAAACACTGATTCAATAAACAAGAACAAAGAAGATAAAGCTTATGATCAAGAGAACAACTGTCTACCAACCTGAATGCAGACTAAGAGGCCAAAGTTGAAGGAGTATCCATTAGGGCAGCCACACTTGAAGGAACCAAGAGTATTTTGACAATCAGCTGAGCCACACAAGCCTCCCTGACTACACTCGTCATCATCCACACACTGGTTATAGAAGGGATGGCGGCGGTAACCATCTGGGCAACCACACAGCAATCCCTATGGTAAAGAAATGCAAAAATAATACATATCTTATGTCACTCTCCTTCTGCATCTCTAGGAACATCCCGTCATCAGCGTCACACTGGTAGCAGAGGAAAACATTGGTAACCATAGCATGTGTCATGCTGCATTCATTTCATTAGTAATGGTTACAAAAAGTCCAACCAATAAAGTCTCATAATTCAATGCATTTATAGGAATGAATACATTGTCTGTGTACATGACAGGTATGAACAATGGGATCTACTTTGAATTCAGTTGAAAGGAGCAATGAAATACCTCACATCCTCCATCACAAGAACCATCCAGGCAGTCATCAGAGTCTATGCACATAGTCCCAGATGGATCCAGCTTGAAGCCTCGAGGACAGATGCATTTGAAGCTTCCCCGGGTGTTTAGGCAAGTTCCCAGGGGACCACACAGACCAGTCTGCTCCAGGCACTCATTGATATCTGATGGTTATTAAGAAATCACACTTGTTTATCACATGGAATTATATGGTATAATTTCAGGTGTAGTAAAATTTACTGGAACATTTGTGTAATGTATCTTGCCATGTGCTGAGTGCAGTACATGGCACCCTTGACTCCTCCTTCTGTTAGACTAGGTCTGTGTAAAGATACAGGTTGTTGTTCCATAAAACTCTCTCCATATAGAATGCTTTTCGTCAAATTAATCTGTAAATAAGTTTTACTGCAGCTTACAATACATCACAAATGACTCACCAATACACTGTTCACCAACTTCATTGAATCCTTGGGCACAAGTACACTTGTATGATCCTTGAGTGTTGACACACTCATTTTCACAAGTGTGCTGTCCTGTAGTGCACTCGTCCAGGTCCCGACAGGTGATTCCATCAGGATTGAGTGTGTAGCCACGAGGGCAGGCACAGCGGTATGACCCCTCTGTGTTTTGGCATGTGAACTTGCAGGGCGATGGTGTGCCCTCACACTCATTGACGTCAATACAACGTGTTCCAGAGTGGTCTGGCTGGTACCCTTTGTCGCAGATGCATCGGTAAGATCCCATGGTGTTGATACATTTACCGTTGCGACAAAGATTAGGCATCTGGCACTCATCAATGTCCAGGCCATCAACAGAGAAGCCAGCCTCCATGCAGATCTCATCATACTCTGGGGTGCCACGGCGTGGGCAGTGTTCACACATGGGGCCCCAGGCTAGGCCCATGGTGCAGCAACAGTCAGCTTTGGTCACCTGCATCATAATACCATTAAACATTCAAGTAATTACCTATGCTTCCTAAAATTTATCATTCAAAGACATCTCCTAAAAAATCATTATCACTGGATTTAAAAAGCATCAACATAACATGATACTTGTAATGGTATGTATATGGTAGAAGGTACCTTGACAAGACTGTCGCCAGTGGTGGAGCACATCCCACCAACAAGCTGCCTGAAGCAGTATCCCTCCCTTTGGTCAATGCATTGCTTGCCGTCCCTGCTGGACACAAAGCCATCATAGCAGTCACAGCGGTAGGAGCCCTTAGTGTTGATGCATCGGCCACTTTTGCAGATGTTGGGATTCAAGGCACACTCGTTGATGTCCTTGCAGTCGTCCGTCATGCCTACCTGTAGCACCTCACACCTCAGTAATTGGTACATTACTTTGCCCTTTGCAATGTCAAACATGAACTGACAAATAGTATAACAGCGTCCTGCTGCTGATGACTGGTGTATGTCAGTGTGCTGTTATGGTAGTGGTATTAAGCTAATAAGTTACACAAAAACCACAGTAATCAAATAGCTAATTCAGTAAAGATGTTAAATATGGAAAGATACATGAAAGGCAGCATAACAAATTATTATATTGTATTACCTGCTGGTAGCCATCAGGGCAGATACACATGAAGGTACCAATGAGGTTCTTACAAAGGAACCTGCAATTGTTGGCTGGTGTGGCACACTCATCCACATCCTGGCAGTGGCGGCCGTTAGGAGCAAGTGTGTAGCCGTAAGGACAGATGCAGCGGAAGGTCCCAGCCATGTTGTGACACCTGAAGGCACATTGGTGGCCCAGCTCCTCACACTCATCAACATCTTCACAAGTCTGGGTAACATTAATTTTGACAATTATGGGATGTGAATGGAGAATCAAGAATGGAATCAAGAACTCTAGTATTTTACTACTCCTATGGGAAGACAAGGCACCAAAGATAATGGTTTTCTTAAATTGCAAAAGTGGCAATCAAAATGTTTTATGTATATACCAAAGAAAAACCATATTAAGCAACTCAGTCAAGCTTGTACAAATAGTCATCATTCACCTGCATTGGTCCAGGAGCAAATCCCTCCTGGCAGGAGCAGTCGAAGCCTCCCTCAACATTGCTACATGTTCCATTACCACAAATATTGGGCACAGCACATTCATTTTCATCTGATCACAGAAATGTATGAAGGACAAGGCTATTAAAGCTGGGTGAAATCATACTAAAGGTAAACAAATATTATGAGGATAACAATTATAAACAAAATGTTAGTGTATAATAGAATTAAGTACAGTGAATCTTTCAAGCCAGCTGTTTTTCCCCTAAAATACAAATTTACGTATCTATCTATCTATCTATCTATCTATCTATCTATCTATATATATATATATATATATATATATATATATATATATATATATATATATATATATATATATATATATATATATATATATATATATATATATATATAACACTTATCGGCTATCGCGCCCAATTGGGGCCGAAATAGCCACGCCATAGCTGAAAACGCGAGAGCCGAATTGATCTTGGCGGGAAGGCGGTTTTGGCCAATGAGCGCTCAGATATCCTATGACGTCATGGCTGGGCGCGCGATAACAGGCATCTGAGGTCACGATAATGAAATTTTAGCAGCTTTTCATGGGTGCGTGATAGCAATAAAACGCAATAGCTGAAGTCGCGATAGCCGAGGGTTGACTGTATATACTGTATATATATATATATATATATATATATATATATATATATATATATATATATATATATATATATATATATATATATATATATATTACTTAAAAGTCATGAATAGTAGGAATCAGCAGGAATCAGCCAGTGTCTTTTGAACATACTGGACATGATAGACATTGAATGCATTGTCAGGGAACAGACAGACAGGTAACAACTGAACCCACCAATGCAGCGACGCCCAGAGCTGTCAAGAATGTAACCCATGGGACACTCGCAGCGGAAGGAACCGTCTGTGTTGATGCAATCTCCACCCTCACATGTTCCCGGCATGATTTCACATTCATTAAGATCAGCTCCTGATTCTGATCGTCCCGGGCCAAGAGGACACAGCTTCTCGAACTCAGCTAATGGATTCAAACAAGGAATTGGTGAGACAACAATGGTGAGCATAGTACAGTATGTAAGTTATGTTTGTATGTGGAGCTGCAGTCAGTAACATTCTTCTGTAAAATCTAAGTTAAGCAATGTGAATTCCTTACATATTTTTCTTTGAATTGTCTCACTTAACCTGTGAAACATCCTCCAAAATACAGCATCTTATAAAACAAATATAGAATACATTTAATTCATAACTGATTTTGATTTCTCCAATTCTCAAAATAAAGTTAATAGGTGGACACCAAGACAACACTCACGGGAACTGATGGGAGGACAGCGGTCACAGTTTATGCCCCAAGCAGCACCTGAGGAGCAGCAGCATTCCTTCTTCAGGATCCTCACTGGCCGAGGATTGAGGCAGATACCTGCAAGATGACAGCATTATTAAGCCACATCGTGACAGGCATTGCTGGGAAGGCAGGCACAAGTAGATGCTATCCTTTAACCCTTAAAGTACGGGAGGTGTTGATTTACTCTCCGTCTGTTACAACGGGAAAAAATCACACCTGTCAAAAATGCTAAAAATATTTTTTCCTTATAAAAACATATTTCTTTGCATTATTCTGAGTACAACAATGTAATTTTTAACATGTTATGACCTCTGAGAGCAAAGTTATTGCATATAAAAGATTCATGGCAGAACCCGCCACTAAGAAATACCCCCAAGCTCAGATAACACTGCGCTCTCTCTCTCTCTCTCTCTCTCTCTCCTTTTGGGCATTTCAATTTGATGTAAAAGTAGGAACTTTTGCACTTTCATGTCAAGAAAATGCAAACTCAGATATATGAAATGATGTGTAAAACAGAAAAAGAAAAAAACCACATATTACAAGTATTGTGGATTTCTATTATAATTGGAATCTGGCAACTCTTATTAGCAATGGGATTCACATGACTTGGTCGACAAGCACAGTCTTGTAGAGGCAACCAGGGGTGACACACACCAGCGCATTGCTGGAGGGGAATAGGCTACATGAGGAGGTTTATGAACGTTGCTGTGAGGGTTGGTCTCTGTCTCCCAGATCACTATCAGAATCACTACTGGAGTCTTCACTTTCTTCTATCTCAATAAAAAATCACTGTCTTCATTTTCATCACTCCTCAATGTCATTACCGACTAACACTGATATAATATCAGTTGGAGTACCGTTTCCTCCCTCCGGGTGATGGGGGTTACCAGATGTCGCCTTGAAATGGGAAAAGATGACCTATTGTGAGGGAACATATGTCTCAAGGCTCAAGCAGATGAGCGAGAAAAGATGCCATATACCTCCACTTGCCCCAGGACCAATAGTGAGGGGGAGAGATTAAAATGTTTAGTGCGGAAAAATCATGATTACTGGTACGATCCCCGCCTCTCCACATGCGACGCTACAATCGTACATATACGATCACCGTACTTTAAGGGTTAACCAAATAGCCTACATGTACTATTTTCATGGTTTCCCTGTGGATAAATCTAATGTTATTCTCAAAGAATTAGACATCAAAATCTAGACCTAAAAGAGTTCTGATGTATTGAGTTTAGAGGCTATCCTACCACTCATCACATTTTCACCATGTCAAATCTCTACTACCTTCACAGAGTCTAATGAAGACTCACCTCTCTCGTAAGTCTCATAACATTCTTCCTGGCGATAGTCAACACACTTGGTTCCATCCGGGCTGATTTCAAAGCCAGGAGGACAGACACATTGGAAGGAGCCCTGCTTGTTGATACAGTCACCATTCTCACAGATGTCCTTCACAGTGCGGCACTCATCCACGTCTGAAATGATCGTGCATTCCATTACACTGAAGGCACACTTAGGCCATAGCCAGCCACATATATTCCTATGTCCTCATAAGATAATATGCAAACATACAAAATGAAAGCAAAGTGGACGTCATACCTATGCAAGACATTCCATCTCTGGACAAAGTGAAGCCCTCAGGACAGTCACAAATGAAGGATCCCATCAAGTTCTGACAGCGACCGGGTGCAGGACACACATCATCTCGCTGCACAGATAACAATAACATCAAGACACCTCACAGCCATCAGCTACATACAATAAATGACTAATACATACACCAATGCACTAATTCACTTCTAAGTTTGTCTTTTGCTAACATTCAAAACACCTGTAATGTTTGCTTGAACACAGGAAAAAAAAGAGAATAGGTTAATTTGATCTTCCTAGCCTACATCATAGTTTATGGTATTGAAAGCAATTATGAAAATATTTGTCAGCAGTTTAAACACACCTCCAATTCTTTTCAGTTATATCAAAAAGGACAAAAATATCCATACACCCCTTGGAATGCATCTGAATGGAAGAGAATGGGGCACCAAATGGCTTACCTCTGAGCACTCATTGATATCTCTGCAGTGCTCTCCATCAGGCGTGAGGGTGTAACCATCAGCACACTCACATACAAAGGATCCCTCAGTGTTGCGGCACCGACCATTGACACACAGACCCACATTAATAAGACACTCATTCACATCTGCCAAAATAGGGTAAGATTTGTTCTCTGGTACTGAATTATTTGTATGCTCTATATGTATAAAAGTATCCTTGCAGATGTATGATGAACAATTCCTTAGATAACAGAACCAAATGCTCATCAGGTCCTGGAGTAATTTTTGCACCTCTTATCACTATAACAGCAATTAATAGCAAGTATGTACAAGGCATTTCTGTAGCAACCCTCCTACTCACCATATGTAATAAACAGAAAGGACAGGGGAGTTGGGGCCGCTTACAGCTACAGAGAACTTCACACAAGATAGAAACATGGAAACTCAATGAAACACACACAGCTAAATAATAACAAAGATAACTCAACCATGCTGCCTCACCAATACAATCACGGTTTGGACCAATCTTGAATCCTCTGTAGCACTGGCATTGGTAAGAACCCATGGAGTTGATACAAGTTCCATTGTTGCAGATGTTGGGTGAACGAACACACTCATCCAGATCAATACAGGAGGAACGCTCGGCAGTCAACACATAACCTGGGTCACAGATGCACTGGAAGCTTCCTTGGAAGTTGTTGCAAACTCCTCGCTGGCACACACCTTGTTGCTCACACTCATTGATATCTGAAAGAAAGTATTTTATTTTATTTTTCTCCACCAATTCCAGTGTTATGAGAATTTTCCAGTTGAACCGTCAGAGAAGAATCTTTATTTATCTATTCATGTTCTTGTGTGGGAAACAATTTATTGTAAGTGAGAAAATATACTTATGATCTAAATAAGAGTGAAAAATGACAATTAGTAAGAGCAACATGGTGGAAAAGAATAAAATTTAAAAAATATATAAAAGCTATAAAATTGATCAATATTAAGTTTTATTTGCAACCTTTAAATAAGGTGATGTAAAATATCCAGTTGTTGACAGAATGTATTATGGGATGCTGTAAAATATATGTTGAGGACAGACACATGATGGCCAGAATTAATTGTTGTATAGAGGTACTGGTGCATGCCTGAGAACTCCATGATACACAAGCTTGGATCTTCATCTTCCTTCCACTAGACTTACTACACTTACCGACACACTTATTAGTATGCCTGTTGATTTTGTATCCTGTGGGACAGGAGCATCGGTAACTTCCCACGGTATTCTCGCATTTGGCAAGGCCTTGGCAGGGGGCTTGTTCATCACACTCATTAGTGTCTGGAACACAAGAGTTTATGTATTCTTCAGTTTCAGTAATGAAAAATATAGTAAGCCATTTTTATTCAATAATAGTCATTATTCCAACTCCCAATATGCATTAAAATTTCCAACAATATGCTTCAATATTCCATCTCAAAATAAAGGTAAATGTAGCATTATTCTACCCAACAGCTGCCAGTAAAGCATCCCTACTACAACATAGCCCTCACCCATCCCTGCCTCACCTACACACATGTGGCTGGGCTCGTCATAGCGGAAGCCTGGGTTACACTCGCAGCGGAAGGAGCCCCTGGTGTTTATGCAGCGTCCATTTTTGCACATCATGTGGCTCATGAGCTCACACTCATCTAGATCTTCAGGCAAACCAGTGATGGGATTGTACACAGTGCCAGGGTCCACCCCACCACTAGGGAAGCTGGGCTGATAGGGTCCCAGCGGCAAATGGTCTTCAGGGCCGATGGGCCTACCATTTGGACCGATGGGCCTACCATCAGGGCCAATAGGCCTACCATCTGGACCAATGGGCCTGCCATCAGGACCAATAGGTCTGCCATCAGGGCCGATAGGTCTACCGTCGGGACCAATAGGACCAATAGGCCTGCCATCAGGACCAATAGGCCTACCATCAGGACCAATGGGCCTACCATCGGGACCAATGGGTCTACCATCGGGACCAATAGGCCTACCATCAGGACCAATAGGCCTACCATCAGGACCAATAGGTCTGCCATCAGGGCCGATGGGCCTACCATCTGGACCAATAGGCCTACCATCAGGGTCAATAGGCCTACCATCAGGACCAATAGGTCTACCATCTGGACCTATAGGTCTGCCATCAGGGCCAATAGGTCTGCCGTCAGGATCAATAGGCCTACCATCGGGGCCAATAGGTCTGCCGTCAGGGCCAATGGGGCGACCATCAGGTCCAATTGGGCGACCATCAGGGTCAATAGGGCGACCATCAGGCCCAATAGGCCTACCATCAGGTCTGCCATCAGGGCCAATGGGGCGACCATCAGGTCCGATTGGGCGACCATCAGGGCCAATGGGTCGGCCGTCAGGTCCAATGGGGAAGCCATCAGGGCCAATAGGCCTACCATCAGGGCCAATAGGTCTACCATCAGGTCCGATGGGACGACCGTCAGGGCCAATAGGCCTGCCGTCAGGTCCAATGGGGCGACCATCAGGGCCAATAGGCCTACCATCAGGGCCGATGGGGCGGCCGTCGGGGGTGAAGGGCCCCACAGGGCGGCTAACACTGCCAGTGTAGCACAGCTCACTGTAGGCCACTGTTGGGAGAAAAGGAATTTAGAACTGAAGAACAAGGTTGTCAATGATGTTTTATGGAAAATCATATAGCAATAATTATTACCCAACTAAATGACTAAATGAAGACTAATCCTCCAAGAAATAGGAAATCCTGCATGGAAGGCAGACCACATTTACTTGAATATTTTGAAAAATTCATGTAAAAGCATCTTAACATCCATGAATGGTGACAAAATGACAATTCAAACACTTCTATATCAGGAAGAGGGAGGATCCCTAGTGTACAGGTGAACATGACCTCCAGACATGAGGGAATCTTACAGGTGTTTCTTGCAGGGCACGGCTCACAGTTGAAGCCCCAGGCAGCACCCATGGAGCAGCAACACTTCATCTTAGTAATGGATGACAGCATAGGCATAGTGCACTCTCCATCCTCATACTTCATGAAGCAGCTCTCCACTCTCATGTCGATGCACTCAGCCCGATTGGGAAGCAATGTGTAACCTTCAGGACATTCACACTGGAAGCTGCCTTCAGTGTTGATGCAGTAGCCATTCTTGCACTTGGTACTGTCTGCACACTCATCAATATCTGAAATGACCATGGGAAAGAGGAAGGATAAAAGCAAGTTTTTTTTATAAAAATTACAATTCTTTATATATATATATATATATATATATATATATATATATATATATATATATATATATATATATATATATATATATATATATATATATACAGTAAGGTCTCGGTTTACGTCAGAGTTACGTTCCTGAAACATGACATAAGTCGATTTTGTACGTAACTCGAGTTTCCGTACATTTCAAAGCATATTATGGAGTTTTCAACCAATCATTGTTTATGGTCATTCAGGTAAGTTAAAGGTTATATTGTTATATTATTTACAAGTATGTAGGAATATGAAACACAAGCTTGTTTTTGTTGTTGATTAGGGCCACGAACGCGGGGACTGCAGGTTGCCGAGAGGGGTGGACGCCTGAGGCCGCCAGAAGGGTGGGCAGGTCGAATGTTGTGACGCCCAGGGTGGACAGCTGGGAGCGTAGTGCAGTGCGGTGGGAGTAGAAGCGTGGGCAGCGGGGCAGGAAATGCAATAGGAAAGGGCAATAGGGATCAGCAGACAGACGCAGACGGTGCAAGTCAGCTGCGAGTGAAGTGTGGCCCAGGCGAAGGCTCCGGAGTTGTTATTGTTGTGATGGGTGTGTGAGCCCTCAAGGTCGTCAACCTCCCCGTTATCATGGTAATGGGCTTCCCATTTTCTTCTTCCCTCCCTCACACACAGCTGCTGCCTCCCTTCTTATGTCTTTTAATTATGTCCTCTTTTTCTTGTAGCATAATGGTTTTCCTTTTCTTAGCATCACTGCTGTCACTAAGAAGTTTTCTCTTTAGTGCCATTGAGCAAGATACTAAGAACTTGATTCAGTAAACGCAGAAGTAGGATAACACTCTTGCCAGGGGCGACGGTGTGGTGGAACTGAGGCAGGGTGTTATTGTATTCAAGCGTGAGGCGGGCGGTGTGGCGGGCAACCACCAACAATAACAATAAATCCCGCACTTTACGATTTATAAATTTTCAATTTTTTCAATCTTAAATTGCCTTATAGTGGACTGACGTAACTATGAGTTTGACGTAACTCGAGACCGACATAACCCAGGACTTTACTGTATATATATATATATATATATATATATATATATATATATATATATATATATATATATATATATATATATATATATATTCCAAGTCATCATTTACTACAAGACCAGAAAAACCACAAGCCTCATCATGAAGAATAGCTGTCTTCCCCCGACACACTCCCTACAAGAAGTGAACATCGTGTACCAACACTCATGCACTGTTGGTGACTGCAGTCACCTAAACTTGAGGTACATTGGCTTCACATCTACGGCCCTATCAAAGAGAATCACAGCACATCTACAGGACGGCGCCATACGATGACACTACATGAATGAGCACAGACTCATCCTGAAGCGACATCACATGGAAAGCAGCACCACCATCCTAGTTAAAGAAAACAACCTCAAAAGACTCAAGATGACTGAGGCGGTACACATCAACTCAGAAAAACCGACCATCAACATACAACAGCAGCCAGAATCATTACCTTCCCACTGACAACCACACAGAATTACAGCTGGCAGGTCAATGGCTGCACCAAACACCACTCAATCTGTGCTCTGATTAGCTCCGCGGCACGGCTACCTGCTTCCGCTGCCTGTATAAGCTCGTATCCTCACCAGTTCCACTCACTTCTCTCCTGAAGATGGTCTGATAAAGACTGAAAGACGTCTCGAGGAAATAGACTTCGGTTCATTACTCTACCAGCTAAAACCTGACAAACGCACCCTCGTACGCTTTAAAAAAAGAATAATGCACGCCTCGTTGTCAACTTTAACAGTGTATATATATATATATATATATATATATATATATATATATATATATATATATATATATATTTTTTTTTTATGTTATGGCCTATAGCACCTAATTATACTTAAAGAATATGGGAAGCACTGTTCAGCTTACACCCATTAGTGGCACAGGCAATTTTATTTATAGTGGTACCCATACTGGGGTCCATATCACCACCCAAGCGCATCTGTGGTGTAACCACCTAGAACCTGGGTATCATGGTGACATGTAGGTAACTTTAAACCACTTGACAAATGGCAAAGTTTCAAGGCAGTAAGTGGTGGGATTTGAACCTATGCATGGATGTCTGCCTGATCCCATGCTCACCACTTTATCCACTAGGCCACTGCCTGCCTGCATACAGTTAGACACAAATAAATTGATTTATAGCCAGGTTATCAAATAAACTCTTCCCTCTTCCTTACTGGAAACCACTTTTCATGTACTATCAGTCACAATGAGGCTCCTTGAGCACCAAACAAAGCGAAGAGCAGTAAAAAAATGAATTAATTGTGCTCCCTCATGAAGAGCATTTATTCAATTTTCGCACAACTGATATCTAATGACTTTCTGTTTCATTTATAGATCATAATTTTGTATCATTTATATGGTACTTCCTCACCAACCCTGTTATTCAGGATTAACTTTACATTTGTGTTACTAAGAACATATCCCATCTGCTAACAGCTTCTCTAAAAGACTCTCCAAGGAAATGGGAGCAGGTAAACTGATAATCTGGCCATAAATGTACCTGAATCCAAAGGCTGTCTATTAAGATTAGGTTCACAAGTATAACAAAGCCACAGAGAAGGGAAAAAGACAATTAAAGTATATTCCAGTAAAACAAATTGCAATATGTCAATAAATATGAAGATTCTGACATAATCTATACAAAGTAAAGAGAGAGGCAGAGACATAGACAGACAGACAGAAAGATGCCCATTGAGATGACAGATTTTTTGTATTTTCATAAACTGAATCAATCCTCTTCCTGTATCAGAGTGACTGACCTACACAAAGAGAACCAGCAGCATTGAGTCTGTAGCCTCTATCACAGGAACACATGAAGGACCCAAACGTGTTGGAGCATCGTCCATTCTCACACAAGTTTGCCATCTCCTTGCACTCATCAATGTCTTCTAAAATCACCTGAAATAAACAGGAATTGTAAAAACCAAAAATGATGGATATTCACATAATCTTATAAGCTGCCTATATCAATTCATCAATTTATTTTGAGAACACAAAGATTCTGAATATCAAATAAGCTTCAAATATGGTCACTGTCATATCATTGAAAAGGAGCCTGTTACAGTGAACTTTCCCTCTATAACGTACAGTAATAGTGTTTGGACGGAATCCCTTGCCGCCGGGACACAGCTGTTCATATTCCTCCGAATCTTCTGATGGACACACCTCACAGCGCGGACCCCAAGCTTTACCAATGGAGCAACAGCAGGTGGACTGTGTCACGGGATCTCCCAGAGGATCTCGACAGATGCCATACTTGTTCCTCACACTGACAACATCCAGGAAACATTCTCCCTCCCGTCGATCTGTAAGGGTTAGTGGCTCTCTAAAGAATCATAAGACAGCACATTATGTTTCATTCACTTGATTCTTTGGTGTATCAACAAATACAGTAAGGTCTCGGTTTACGTCAGAGTTACGTTCCTGAAACATGACGTAAGTCGATTTTGTACGTAACTCGAGTTTCCGTACATTTCAAAGCATATTATCAAGTTTTCAACCAATCATTGTTTATGGTCATTCAGGTAAGTTAAAGGTTATATTGTTATATTATTTACAACTATATAGGAATATGAAACACAAGCTTGTTTTTGTTGTTGATTAGGACCGCAAACGCGAAGGACTGCAGGTTGCCGAGAGGGGTGGATGCCTGAGGCTGCCAGGAGGGTGGGCAGGTCGAATGTTGTGATGCCCAGGGCGGACAGCTGGGAGCGTAGTGCAGTGCGGTGGGAGTAGAAGCGTGGGCAGCGAGGCAGAAAATGCAATAGGAATCAGCAGACAGGCGCAGACGGTGCAAGTCAGCTGCAAGTGTCATGTGGCCCAGGCTCAGGCCCAGGCTCTGGAGTTGTTATTGTTGTGATGGGTGCACGAGCCCTCAAGGTCGTCAACCTCCCCGTTGTCATGGTAACAGGCTTCCCATTTTCTTCTTCACTCCCTCACACACAGCTGCTGCCTCCCTTCTCATGTCTTTTAATTATGTCCTCTTTTTCTTGTAGTGCACTTGGTGACAACATCACTGCTGTCACTAAGGAGTTTTCTCTTTGGTGCCATTGAGCAAGATACTAAGAATTTGAGTCAGTAAATGCAGAAGTAGGATAACACTCTTGCCAGGGGCGACGGTGTGGTGGAACTGAGGCAGGGTGTTATTGTATTCAAGCGTGAGGTGGGCAGTGTGACGGACAACCACCAACAATAACAATAAATCCCGCGCTTTACGATTTATAAATTTTCAATTTTTTTAATCTTAAATTGCCTTATAGTGGACTGACGTAACTACGAGTTTGACGTAACTCGAGACCGACGTAACCCGGAACTTTACTGTATAGTGTTCTTAGTACATAATCATAATAGTGATAGATATGGACCTAAAACTTTGTATGAGAGATTTCATTGCATTGATATTCTATAGTCTCTGTCATGGACTGTGACAAAAACATTTTGCTTTCTGTGCTGAGCAATTTGTTATGAAGACAAATTCAACATCCTTGGTGTTGAAGGAAATCAGAGAATTGACAATCAACAGTCTAGAACATCTGTTCAGTGTTACCATATCCACATTAGCAAGTAAGTTTTACTCGTGGTCTGTGACACAACTTGTATGCCTACTTCAGGTTTGTAGATTCTTCATTCCACAATAAAAATAGGTTTGGGCAAATGATACAAATAACTATTGCTCAATGTAGTGGAATTGCCAATGCTGTTTGGTCACAAAACTGCAGCCAATACTCACCCACACAGCCATCACCTGTGCTGATCAGCTCATAGTTTGGAGGACACTCGCACTCATAGGTTCCCTGCATGTTGATGCATGTTCCATACTGGCACACGTCGGGGTTGTCACACTCATCAATGTCGGTGCAGTTGCCTCCCGTTTCGTCAAGATGGTAGCCCTTGTCACAGATGCAACGGAACATACCAAAGATGTTCTCACACTGGCCATATACACACAAGTTACTGAACATGTTGCACTCATCTATATCAACACACTCCTGCTCATTGTGTGGCTCATTGTGGGGGTCAGGATGCATGAAGCCCATCTCACAGTCACAGCTGAATGATCCTGGGTAGTTGAGACACTGGCCATTCTCACACAGGGTTGGATCTTGTGTACATTCATCTATGTCCTCACAGAACAAGCCGTCACCTCTGAACCCAGCATCACACACACACTTGAAGGAACCGTCAGTGTTAATGCACTGAGCATCACGGTGGCAGCCTCCATTGTTGGTCAGGCATTCATTGACATCCCGGCAAGTTTTTCCATTTCCTAAGAATTCAAGTTTGTTAGTTTAATATATTAAAACAAAGAGCCATTAAAATTAAGCTAGAGAGTGTAGAGTTACAATACTCCCATAATAATTTTTCTGAGGTAAAAATTTTCAATTTTTGTGAACAACTAACCTGTGAATCCATCCCTGCACTGACACTCATATGTGCCATCAATGTTGTTACATTCAGCATTTGGATCACAGAGGAAAGTTCCCAAGGCACATTCATCATCATCAGTACATCCTGGGCCAAACTCAGACTTGACACTATAGCCATCCTCACACTGGCAGGCAAATGAACCAACAACATTTGCACACTTGCCATTCTGACACAGGTTGGGGTTCATGTCACACTCATCCACGTCTGTTTGAAAAGATTTTGCAAGAGATAAGCATATGGTTTATGATGGCAGTTATAGCAGTTAATGACATCCATAATGCTCACAAATTCAGTTCTGGCATACCTACTTGTATTGACACCTCTCCAGTTTGCAGACAAGAGAAAAAATCAGATAGAAACTTATAGGAATTTCAGATACATATGTGTACATTATTAGCATTAGCACCTTACTAGTCTGTTCCCTTTCCACTTTTGACCAACGGTACCAAGAGATTGAATGTGAGGTGCCTTATCTGGACCACTCCATGTCTAAACCAGCCTGGTATGTATATACTGTAGATGGATAGTATAGATAGATTAGCATTAGTCTTAATATTTTGCTCCTTATGCTTACAACAATAAAAATACCCCTACTCACCAAGGCAGCCTGGGCCATCAGAGTCCGGCAGGAGGCCTCCCTCACAGGTGCACAGATAGGAGCCAGGAGAGTTGGTGCACTGTCCTCCAGAACAGATGGCTGGGTTTTCTGATGACAAAATTAATGGTGAACTACTGATCAATTCATAAATAATCTTGCATTTCTTTGATACAATAACAGATTCCTCAATAATGAGTTCCATGGTAAAAGTAACATGTTTACTTCATTGTTTTTTGTGTATGAAATGTGTACAAATTACAATACAACATATGATGTATTAGCCATGTGTATATAGGGTGACTAAATGTTTTTCTTCTGTCTCTCAGTTACAAGATTACGTAAGGCTTTTATCAAACAGAAAATTTCTCCTCTAATGACAATGCTGAGTATTAAGACCCAAGATACAAGTAGTATGACAACCAAGAGCCTGAGAAAATTAAAACACCAAAGAAAAGTAATTCTTTATACAAGCTACATACCAATTAAGCCCTGAAGATAAACATAAAATAAGGCCTCACCTTTACACTCATCCACATCAGCACAGGAGCGGCCATCCATCAGCAGCATGTAGCCGGTGGAGCATGAACAGGAGAAGAGTCCCGGGGTGTTGGTGCAAACGTCATCACAGCCACCATTATTCAGGCTGCACTCGTCAATGTCTTCAGAGGGAATAGATCATGGTGACATAAGAGCATTGCCTCAAAAAAAAGTTACCTACACTTGTAAATGCCTTCATGGGGAATAAATATAATAATGAATCCAAAGAAAAATCAATGCAAAAGCCAAACATGAACCACATCTCTGTAGCACAAATCACTACCCACCTTCACAGTGAGATTTCTGGCCAGTCTGCTGGTAGCCATCATTGCACATACACTGGTAAGTGCCCATCATATTCTCACACACACCATTGGAGCAGATTCCTGAAGTACGAGAACACTCATCAATGTCCTTGCAGGAGCGGTGGTCTGAAGATAACTCGTGGCCTGGCGGACACTCACATCTGGGGAAGAATCACAACTTCTATCTTACACCACAAAAAAGAAACTCAACCACAAAACTAATCTAAATCATCATCAATTTCCATCTTACATCATAAAGTCTCAAAATGAAAAATGAATAAAAATTATCATCAATTTCAAACATTTCCTAAGATGATAATGATGATGTTGATCTGTTTTAGCACTTGCTTGTAAAAATGGCTAGTTTATCATTCAATCCTGAAGTATTTGAACTAACTATAAGATACAGGGGCCATATTCTACATAGTTATCATCAGGTGTCATAGAATTCCTGATCACTCACTAACCGTCTTAAGGCTCACAATTTGTCAACTTTGAATATATAGAATACAATCTTGACATAGTTTTCTTTTATTTAAATAATTTTTAAATCATATTACTATTTTTTGGGAATAGTTAGAGTGTATAAAAAAAAATGAGAAAAGGAAAATAATGGCCAAACAGCAACAGCCCAACACACGCTAGACAAGGTTTGTTCGAATTTGGGAAAACTGATTGTATCATCCCCAACAGTTATTTATAATAATACATTACTGCATCAAAGAAAGACATTATTTAATCATCATTACTGATATTCATCATTAAATCTATGATAAAAACATTTGGGGATCGTGTTATCGTATATACAGCCATGTTCCTACGATTATGATAAGAGTTAAGACGATCATTGGCGCCACTATAACAGAGTGAACCTTGTCTTAGCACTTAAGACAATGTCTCAAGGCTAGAGCCTGTCACAGATGGACTAAAATGCGCAATTTAATCTCACTATGACCACGTCATAAGCTATGACAGTTTGTAGAATATGGCCCCTGACCCATATGGATACAGAGCAGCACTCACTGCAGTCACTTGTCACATGGCTCTAGGAACTTCTTCAAGGAAATGGCTGTGAGAGATGAGACTCCACCTGCACCTGCCTATGTACATGGTCCTTGCATGATATCTCTCTCTCTCTCTCTCTCTCTCTCATACAGGAAATGAATGTCTGGCAGTGCAGGCTCAAACACTAAGCAATATAGAAGAAAATAAATAGACAACATATCAAACTGTTCTAATCCTAGACCACTTTACCTGAAGCTGCCAGGAGTGTTGGTGCAGCGTCCCCCGCGACACAGGCCAGGTGTCCTCTCACACTCATTGATATCTGTCACCAAACATCATTGTCCATTATTAACTTATGTAAATTTTTCTTGTCACACAAACAATGATATAAAACTAATGTACATTAACAAGTGGTAAAGGCTGTGAATATAAACCTATGAGAGAATGTTATTTGATTCAACTTACCCATGCACACTTGCATCATCATGGTTGATTCAAAGCCTGTGTCACAGTCACACATAAAGGACCCAGCAGTGTTCTGGCAAGTGCCATTGCCACACACACCATGCATGATGCCGCACTCATCAATATCTGCAAGAGAAAGTGTTATTTAGAACTCATCATCATACTTAGCACCACCAAAAGCTCAAAACAAAATAGAAAGACAGGATTAGAGGCACCTCACCCAAGCACTTGACGCCATCCTCATCCAGAGCATATCCTTGGTTGCAGCGACAAGAGAAGGAACCAATGGAGTTTCTGCAGCGGCCATTTTCACACATGTCTGAGAAGGTGACGCACTCATTGACATCTTTCCTTCCCTCATAGCCATAACTCTTGGGGCACAGCTCATCAAAAGCCCCAGTGCCAGGGCGTGGGCAGCCCTCACATCCCTCACCCCAGGCTCGCCCCACTGTGCAGCAGCAGGCAGATTTCTTGAACAGTCCCTAAAACAGAAGAAAACTAAACTTGAATATGCTGGATACATCTGAGTGACAGTTTGAAACATGGCCAGGTCTTGCTGATATTCTAAAGCTTATCTACAGAAACCATGCCTCACACATATGTCTCCAGGATATTCATGATATGAATGACCCTCATAACAACCACACCACCTCCTTGCCACTTCCTTACTACAAAGCCTTGCCTTAAGCTCGAGCCGACACATCAGCAAACAGACGGTTCACCACAGCTTTGGGGCGAAGTCTTTTTCTCCTCACTGAGTCTACGACACCATCCAGCCTGCCGCCATCACCAGTCTTTCTCACCTACACACCTTGGGGATCTCCTCTCCCAAGGCCTCAATAACAACATCCACACCACACTTAACTGTGAAAACCCACATCTGCACTCACACACACTCACTATACCTACATTCACACATGCACATCCTCACATCTACACTCACCACACACTCACTACATGGTGTTTCAGCTTGGTTTTCATCATTACAGGTGTTCCCTACACATGTAAGTGACATTGCCAGTTAACTCCTGGATGTCCGTGATGAGAAAGTGATTGGACAGTGCTTGAACAGTGATTTGACAGTGTAGAACCAGAGAACATTTAGGATAATTCTGTTTATTCTTTAATTCTTTAAGCATATTCTTGAATCATTCTTTTTGCCATGAACAACACAATTCTTGTTATTCTAATTTGTTTGGAAATATATTTATTGTTTTGGAAAACCTGAGTTTTGTCATTCCTTTGTGTACGGCCATGGATACTTTCATTTTCAATGTTCCTTTAGACAAATTTCCAATATGGTTTGTTACAGACTCTTAAATCTTTCTTAGAAATTTACAAAATATACTTTCCCTTTCAGGACACTTTTTTTTTAAATCAAGCTGAATATTGAAGACAAACAATGTTAGTATCATTGATGCAGTCAACATGAAGAGAAGAAAGTCTCTAGTTCCTTCATCCTCTTGGAGAATACAGTACAGCATATGGTGTCAATCTTGTTAATGTTTTTACTCTGTTAATACTCTTCAATGTATCTATAATACTGCAGACAAAAGAATGAAACATCAAACAGCAAAGAAATGTACCTCCAAAGGTTTGCTGCACAGCCCACTCCTGTACTCAAGGTAGCAAGTTTCCTCCCGCAGGTCCAGGCACTTGGTCTTGGTGCTGTCAAGAGTGAGGCCTGGTGGACAGATGCAGGTGAAGGAACCATCGGTGTTGACACACTCTCCACCACCTTGGCAGATGCCGGGATTGAGCTGACACTCGTTGATGTCTTGGCAGGTCTTCCCATCCATCTGGAGTCAGGGGAACACATTGGTCATGCATGCTGTCTTCCCTTTATTTCTTTTAACTCTAGGCCCAGCTCCGGCTGTGTAAACAAAAGCATGGTACTATTTACCCCTTCAGTAGAATTAAATGAGCTGCACATCTCTCAAGACAGGTGTTTGGCTGCTATTAAATCTTTATTTATTTATTTTTTAATGGATAGGATATAATGTTTTGCAGAAAGATACAGAACAAAAGGTACTAAAGAAAGGCAATTCATAACCAACTAGGAAAAGTGCTAGTCAAAGGAGAAGGTTTATGATTGCACTGTTATACCACAAGAAGATGCAGAGGACTGAATGCAGTGAAGAGAGGTGATCAGTTGGGACAACCATAAGAGAATCAAATACTAAGGAAAAGAATGTGTCTGTGTCACAATGAAAGCAGCTGGAGTAGATATAACCAAGTAAATACACACACACCTTTGCCATACCGATGCTACAGTCACAGTCCTCAGGCTTGCAGATCTCGCAGGGTGAACCCCAAGCCTTGCCAATGGTGCAGCAACACTCTGCCTTGAGGGTCAGTTTGGGAATGTTGTTTTCACACCGACCATCTTTAACTTTAGTCCAGCAAGACCCTCTCCTGTTATCTGGAAAAGCAAAGTGCTTTTGATTCAAACTTCTTTTCTTTGGTGTCTTCTCCATTAAACTTGATGCCTCTATATTACAATACAGACTACAATATCTTGCTACCTGTTCCACTGTATCACAATTCCAAACTGTCTGAGCATTCCTGAAAATTATATTTCTGTTCATTTTACTTTACTTTTTGAGTAGTGGGAATCATTCATATGGTTAGTACAATGAAATCACAATTCCTACCAATGCAATATCTTCCAGTGGAGTCCAGTATGGTTCCCTCTTCACATTCACATTTGTAAGAGCCAATCACATTGACACAGGTGCCACCAACACACGCCTCCTCCCCGTACTCCTTGCACTCATCAATGTCTGCACAAACTCTGGTTCCTTGGTTGAACTGAGTGCCTGATGGACAGATGCATTGGTAGCTGCCTGGTGTGTTCCGGCACTGCAAAGGAACACAATGTAGCATTCATCATTGAAGGCAACCATTGGTATCCAATACAAGAAACTATTAGGAAGATAATTATTTCTGATATCAAAATATTAGCAAAATTAGTAATTGTACCTGTCCTCCATCACAGAGGAGGTTGTCAATGGCACATTCGTTGATATCATGGCACTGGTGGCCACTCTCATCCACTGTGTACCCAGGATTGCATATACACCGGTAGCCTCCCTCAAGGTTCTCACATGCTCCATTGCGGCAGATGGGCAGACTCAGAGCACACTCATTGATGTCTAAGGAAGGAAAGGAGTCTCATACAGTGAAAATGACATATGCATCAACAAAGGAATAGCTTACATATAGAAAACATGCAAATTATAAAAGTCCATCTCTGGACATCTTATACAAATAGAGTAAATGAAAGTCTCTTTGTATCCCTCTTTCACATTAAAAAAAAACTAGACAAGGTGTTAAGGCTCTGCACGTGCTAAGTTATTTCAAGTTCAGATACTCAGATGCTATCAGAGGTAATCAGCAAAGCAGTACGTATAATTCATGAGGTGGAGTGAAAGATGGTGGGACTCCTCCATAGGCCTCACTCAACTCTGTGAATCAAATGAAAGTTCTTGTGAATGGCATCCTCTCATTATGGCTCAAGAGCAAGAAGAGAGTGTCCTACCCTAGTGAAGCTTCGCCTGACCTCACCGTGACCCTCATGTGTGATGCCCGAGCCGTGAGGACACAGGGACAGGAATTCTTGTGTCCCTGGCTGAGGACAAGACTGGCATGGTGTCCCCCAGCCCATGGGTTGGCCAAGGATCACAGTGCAGCAACAGCAGGCAGATTTGGTGGTAGGGGTGGTGGAGGGATTGGAACACTTCCCATCTCGGTAAACAGCATAGCAAAAATCTAACTTTGTGTCTGAAATAGAAGTGTTTAGATCCCAACATGAGACTTGAAGCATATTATAGCAATTATCTTTTTGCAGGTCACTATTATAATCATTTTCATCTAAGCAACTAATATGAAAGAAAGAGACGTGTAGGTAAAAAAGAACTTACCTAAGCAAATCAAGCCATTGACTCCCAAGGTGAAGCCTGGCGGACACTCGCACCTAAAGCTCCCATCAGTGTTGATGCAGCGCCCATTCTTGCACGGTCCAGATTCACATTCATTGAGGTCTGTTGATATTCATATCAATAAAGTATGTATTCATCCTTCTGTTCTGTATCTTTATCAATACCAGTGAAATTGCAAGCATGTTAATCTTGTATAACTTCACTTAATGTAAATTCATGAAATTCTCAATAATTTATTACAATTATCCATTTTTTCCTTTCAAAAGATTCATGATTTCACCACAGATAAATTTTAAGATGATCATTCATTAAAAAATAATACTAACATGGATATACTTTCATCCTATATAATGCCTTACCAACGCAGGTCTTGCCCAAGGGAGAGAGAGTATAACCCGGCTGACACACACACTTGAAGGAGCCATCCACATTGAGGCAGCTGCCATGTTCACACATCCCTGTTTCACCACACTCATCCACGTCAGTACAGAAGCTTCCGTCAGCAGAGTGTGTGTAACCACTATCACACACACACCGGTAGCTCCCTTCCAGATTCTCACAGCGCCCAAACAAACAAATGCGTCTGTTTTCTTCACATTCATTGATGTCTGGAGGAATGTTGGAATTACCTATAGGCTCTATCTAAAACTATCACCATTCAATAAAATGATCAAAACATCTTAAAGGATATGAAAGATGAAAACCAAACAATGGCAATAATAATAACTACAAAGTTGAGCTCCTTCACCTATGCAAGCAAATCCTGATGAGGAGAGAACATAGCCGTCATTGCACACACACTTGAAGGAGCCGTCCATGTTTGTACAGATCCCATTGGCACACATCCCTGTCTCGCTACACTCATCATGATCTGCAAACAGAAAACTATCATTTCAGCTAAAATACAAAAGGGCTTGTTATCAGCTACCTCTAGTTGATGCATTAAAAACTCAGTAACCAACAATTCTAAGGTATCCAATGACTAAAATCTATCATATAATATCTCTTGAGTTGTACTTTATATGAAATGGCAGTGAAAATACGTTAGTATATGATAGATATAATGATATACAATATATATAAAGGACTGCACTTGAAACTTTTAATTTTCAAAACTGTTTACACTGTTTATTCACACTCTGGTTGTTTAAATTACTGTTGTGTGGTTTTCATAAGTAGATAAATAAAGTCCCAAAACCAAATAGTAAAGAGATTACACTATGTAAGTCTATGAAAATTACAAATTATCTAGAAATGGGACTTTATGTCAAAAAAGATTAAATGCATATGGGATTCAGCTATATCATGGCGAAACATGGCGTATGCAGTACTAAAAAGAGACCTGGAGTGAGACCAGACAGTACCAATACAGGAGAGACCGTCCGAGGAAATGTCAAAGCCAACTGGACAGCGACAGATGAAGCTTCCCTGTGTGTTGTAGCACTGACCCCCTTGGCAGGCACCCTCTCGGCACTCATCCCTATCTGCAAAACAAAAATACATGATAATCTCATTTCCACATAAATAAACAAGGTCATTTTGTTTTATAATCTACCTCCTTTTTCTTGGGTCACACCACACAAAGAACACAAAGGTAAGACTGCAGCACTATACCTTCACATATACTGGTCACTGTGTTGAGGAAGAAGCCACTATAACACTCGCAGGTGTAGCCATCAACTGTGTCAATGCAGCGTCCACCTTCCCCACACAGTGTGGGCTTGAGGATGCACTGGTCCATGGGTGGATGCTGGTAGTCTGCCTGCTCACACAGTTTCTCATACCTCTCTGATGGGATGAATATGTTTCATTACATGAAGATTTCAGAAATTTGTCAAGTTTAGGTATATGACAAATATCATAAGTAGGTAAAGGCAACCCCCGCTTAACAAAGGTTTACACAACTAAATTTTGCTACAACGAAGGTTTCATCATACTAACATCTATTTGTTTAACAAACACCAAACTCGCTTTAACGAAGTTTTATCCAGGTAATTTTTTCCAAGTTTGAAAGCACCCCAGTATCACGCAAGCCGATAGGCTTTGAATACACCAGCGCCTTTCATGGACAACACGCGCACCACTCACTTGCCCTGTTCAAAACAATAACAGCGTCAGCAGCAGTTCATCTTCCCTCGCTCAACTTACCACCAAAATGCCCTGCAATGTTGGCTAGCGTTGCTAAGAAGACCAGGAAGTCTCTTACTCTCAAAGTGAAGCTGGATATTATTCACAGACACGAGAGGCGAGAAAACTAATAGCATTGCTTGCCACCATCTTGACTCCATCTACTGTCTCTACTATTTTCAAGTCAGCAGACTCTATTAAGAAGGTTGGTGAGACCGTATCTTCCTTGTAAGCTAAAAGAATCACCTGAACTCATGACTCTACAATAAATAAAATGGAAAGCCTTGTGGAAATGTGGTACATCAGATTTGTATGTGATACAATGATGCGCCCTTTGTTTACATTCCACAGGTTGCCGGTTAGTGTCTTTCCCGTTTCACTCTCCTTCCCTTCATAAATTTAAGATCAACATTATAAAGTTACGTGCATACATACATTAGTGTACATTATAATGACTTCAATTAAACTGCCTAAATGTTTAACTTCATAATTTTTATTTTCATTAAACCTTTCACTGTACTTGTTATAATCAGTTTGCTTCACAAAGTTTTGCTTAACGAAGGGTTTTTTAGGAACATAACCCCTTTGTTAAGTGGGGGTTGCCTGTATAATACTTTAGTTATTCTCCATTCTTTTTAAGTTTGCACATAGTACAACTCTAGCATAATATTTCCTCCGATCTCCTGTATCTTACCTTCACCAACCATAGGACAAGGCACACAATCATTGCGTCCCTCTCCCCAAGCCTTGCCCATGTTCTACGGCAACAGCAGGCCTGCTGAGTGAGGGGGATGGGTAGTGGTTTACTGCAGCGTCCACTCCCTTGCAGCTCAGTATAACAATTCCCCTGCCGGGCATCTGCAGGGAGGGAAGTGAAATATTTCATCTAGGTTCTATTGTGCTGCTTCATATATTTTCATATTTCACCTTGAGTATTACATGCTCCAATATTCATGACGTGTGGAGGAAAAAAAAAAAAAAAAAACTCAAAGTAACAGAGTTACCTGCTGGTGCTACGAGTCAAAAACATTAGAAATATTTATATAAAATTCATGGAAACACTCAATATGAGAATAGGTTATGACAGCATAACCAGTACCTATGCAGGCCTTGCGGTCCTGGCTGGGAATGAATCCTGTACTGCAGCTGCAGTAGAAACTGCCATCAGTATTGACACAGCGACCATTGAGGCAAGTGTTTTCCTCAGTACACTCATCATGATCCTCACAGGCATTGGTCTGGGGATTTTGTATCTGGCCCTCAGGACACTGACACTTGAAGGAGCCAATGTTGTTGACACATACACCTCCCTCACAAAGGCCAGGGATTGCCTCACATTCGTCAATGTCTGAAAAAATATATAAAAATATAGCTATAGTATTCATAAAGCAGTATTATCAATTTAATTAACTTTTATGAACCTTAACCATCACTGAGCACTTCAGTATTCTATTGGTGAATTTTCAAGATGCATAGTGCTAGAAAACAAAAGTCCCGAGAAAACAAACCATTTGTGACACAGCAGATAACAGAGCCAGTGCAACTCAAGCATATCATGATGCTAAAGGTTTTTACAGAGAGAGAGAGAGAGAGAGAGAGAGAGAGAGAGAGAGAGAGAGAGAGAGAGAGAGAGAGAGAGAGAGAGAGAGAGAGAGAGAGAGAGAGAGAGAGAGAGAGAGAGAGAAAGGGGAGAGAAAAAAAAAAAAACATACCTACACATTGTCCACTGTGAATGTTCTTGAGGTATCCTTTATTACAGTCAAGTCTTGAAGGACAGTGTTCACAGGGGTGGCCCCAAGCCTTACCAATGGTGGCACAGCACAGTTGCTTGGTGCACACCACCCCAGGCAGCTGTCCTTGGCACATGTCATGTTGCACCTTTGTGAAGCAAGGCCCTGTCCTGTAGTCTGGGAAAAAGTCATGACAATAGCACAGAACACTTAGATAACCCTTCTGATTTCAAGGATGGTTTTAGACAATTCTCAAAGCACTTGTCAACTAACTCTGCTGCCAGATTCAGGAACTCAAGACACCTACACTGGAGTTATTCATACACACACAAATGTCCTGATCTCACTAGCTGCAATTAAAACACTTGCTGTTCAAGACTGTAAGTCCCGTGCTTACTTGGCTGCCACTCCTCAGTTTGCATCATGTGCATCACGGGTTAGAAGTCAATGGACTCAAACTTTTACCTTTCTGTTGTGCTCTATGTCTGTTTTATTTGGTAATATCCATGATCTTTGTATGAATAGGTATGAAAATACTGTGAAATTTACTTGTTGCAGTAGTAATATTAACTGACCCAACTATGCACCTGCTATGGGTAACCTACTTCCACTTGTCAAGATTGATACGGGGATGATATTTACTTCATGGGGGCAGGAAATGATAGTCTTGATACAACAGTCAACACAATCAACCTAACGGTCAAGCTGAAGTTCTCTGATAACTCACCTGCCTCACACCGCCTGCCTGTGAAGCCATAGACACACGCACAACGGTCGGGCCCCACACAGCGGCCACCATTCAGACAGGGCTCACGACACACACCTGCAGAACACAAGCAGCATTAGCTTCCTTAGTACATGTAACTACACACACACACACACACACACAAAGAAAAAAAAAAAAAAAAAAAAAAAAAAAAAAAAATGCAGACAATAAAAATTATAATAAACTTGTTACCAAAAAACTGTTCCAAGCCATTTCATCACACTTCATTTCATTGACATAGCAGCCTTGGTACTTTATCTCTCTTTTAAAGATGTATTTACCTAATCAGGGACACTCATGCAGGGAAACTGAACAAAATCACAGTATAGTAGTTTTGGAAAGCACACTGATCCTACTACAAGTGCCACAAAGGAACTCACATGAAGAAAACCTTGATTTCCTCCAGTATTGAATAAATCAAGTCACTAATCCTAAGTCCTAATCTATTTTTGATGACTGGATATGCAACCAATTGTGCTTTGTAACTGGATGTCTTTTTGCACCTAGATTCAAAGAACAGTAAGTCCTCGTTATACGGTACATGTGTTCCTGAAAACCTTATCGCAAATCGAAATTACCGTATAACGAACTCATCATAACATTTAATAATAGGGTATGTGTTCCAGCACGTCGAAAATCACACCTACAGACATGAAAATACATGAAAATAGTTATAAAAAAAAATAAAGTACTGCGCAAAAGAAATAAACAAAATGTTTTTATTTACCTTTCACTCGCCACGTATTCTATCAGATGATGTCCCTCTCGAGGCTAAGGGACAGTAGGGATTTCAGCCCTTACTCATAATATAAAAAAAAAAAAAAAAAAACACGCCATAAGGATTTCACTTGTTCAGTTGGAAACGCAAGAAGAGATGATTGTTGTAGTGGCCGCACTGCGTGGTGCCACGGTACGGTGTAAACAAAACACAAGAAGATACCGTATCTGTGAATTTTTCTTACCGTAAATCGAATCGAATTGTAAAAATTACTAAACACCGTAACTGTGAATGTACCGTATAACGAAGTACCGTATAAGAAGGACGTACTGTACAGCGTTCCCCTAAAGTAATTACCTTAACTTGACGATCCCTCTCACTCCATGACCAGCCTCCCCACTCAGCCATCACCTGAGTCCCTTCCTGGTCTCTGCCACACTTACCTTGCCGGTCTCTTCCTCCAGAGTACACCACTCCACCACTGAAGCTGCCGCCTCGCCCTCCGTTGCCTCCTGGTGCTCCGTTGACGCCTCCTGGTCTAAAGGTATCTTCTATTGTAACACCTCCTGGTCCAACGCCTGGTCCGTTGACAGATGTTGGCCTATAGGCGGGTCCAACTTCTGGTCCACCAACTCCTGGTCCACCAACTCCTGGTCCACTAATTCCTGGCCCATTAATTCCTGGTCCAACTCCTGGCCCACCAATTCCTGGTCTGCTAATTCCTGGTCCACCAATTCCTGGCCCAACTCCTGTTCCAGTTCCTGGTCCACCAACTCCTGGCCCACCAATTCCTGGTCCAACAACTCCTGGCCCACCAATTCCTGGTCCACCAATTCCTGGTACAACTCCTGGCCCTCCAATTCCTGGTACAACTCCTGGCCCACGAATTCCAGGTCCAAATCCCTGCCCATTAATTCCTGGTCCAGCTCCTGGCCCACCAACTCCTGGTCCACCAATTGCTGGTCCAACTACTGGCCCACCAATTACTGGCCTAACTCCCGGTAAACCCGGTATAGAAATTGTTGGTCCGGTAATACCGTTAATCGGTTGACCGCCGGTTCTTGGTCCACCTCTGGATCCCGGTCCACCATTTCGTCTCCTTTCACCGAGATACCCAGGTGGCGTTCCTGTTCCTCCTCCATTTCTTCCATTCCCAATGCTTACTCCAACATTCACACCGTCGATGCTGCCTCTGCCTCCATGCCTGCCTATACCGTTGCGTCCATGGTGCCTCCCGTTCTTTCCGTTCCTTCCGCTGCCGTTACACACACGTGAGATGTCGCCGGAGGCGCAGATGCAAAGATTGGGACGCACGCACCGTCCTCCAAGTCCGCAGTCCCTTATGCAGATAGCTGTGGGCGAGACGAGGGCAATTAGTCAACGTGAATGGTGGTGAAGACTGGAGAGTACAGCGAGTACACACAACACATGAAACCACACACAAGTTCAAGAATAATTGACACACACACACACACACACACACACACACACACACAAATGGGCAAGCCTCTTAATGTGTGGCCCCTGTTCACGTAGCAGTAAATAGGTACGGGATGTAACTCGAGGGATTGTGGCCTCGCTGTCCCGGTGTGTGGAGTGTATTGTGGTCTCAGTCCTATCCGAAGATCGGTCTATGAGCTCTGAGCTCGCTCCGTAATGGGAAAGACTGGCTGGGTGATCAGCAGACGACCGTGGTGAATTACACACACACACACACACACACACACGATGATAAATTATTAATCATTCTATGTTGAACAGTTCTCATTCATATAAAAGTGGAAAATGCAAGAGAGAGAGAGAGAGAGTTTACTTTTCATGACGGCCCCTCCCAGCTGTGACTCGCGGGCTCTTAATTCTCGGCGGCAGCTGCCTCTTCCTAATTGAGATCACGACCTCTGTCAGTGGGGATAGATAATCTAGATATTTATTACTACAGCATGAAGACTTTCGACTGCTTTGGTAACAAGACTGTAGAGACATCAGTAGGCAGGATTACGAGTGGAGAACAGATGTCACGTTCAAAACATAGGTTACATTAGTACATACCCGCTGCAGCTGTAAGTGTAAGCACAACCACGCCAGTTAGTGTTACATCAGACACAATCCAGTGCTTCATTCCTCATCGTAATTTAAGTTTCAATTTAATTCCAGTCCTAGCAATGGTTAAAGATGGTTAAAGGCAGTCGAGCACCGTCTTCCATCTTGAGGCAAGTTGTTCAGCAGTTCTTCGCCTTGCGCTCATCAACGAATGATAAAACAATTTCGATGGAAATAAGTGAAACGACAAGTCAAAGCAAAATTTATGAGAGCTTACGTTACTGTATTATACGTGTCGAGATAAATACGAGAAAAAATCTAGCATATTCATTCATATGAATGAGAAAAGTGTTGGGACGGGCCAGGCAGTTCCCATACTGGTTGAGGTTACTTAGTTCACCTGACCTACCTTTTCTTTCTCTCAACAAGAGCAGTGTTGTGTCCGGAGTACTAAACACTTCCTTAATCCTACGCCCGTGTGACCCACTTAACTAACCGTCTGGCGGTGTACCGTACTCCGGTTGGGGACGATCTCGGTCCACCCTTGGCTGCGACCTCGGCCCCGCTAGCGGTTTGCAGCCTCGAAGCGACAAGGAGGACATGACCCCGAGAAATGTCTCCTCCGCACTCTAGATGTCGAAATGAATGAAGATGAAAGTGATCTACTGCAACTTAAGACAATCTCTGCGCAATAATTCCCAAGTCATTTATAGATTAGGGGCATGATATCCGATATTAGCCCACTACATGTGTTTGTCTGTAATTCCATCGAAGTGTCTGTCCTCTCGATTGCATTTACGCATCTCTATTCCATTCATCTGCACATTTCCTCACAACATATTTATTTTTCTTCTTGGGCAACTGTACGCAGACAAAACCGCTGAAAATGACCAACCAGAAGCTTGATATCAGAATCCTCACTGTTTGTTTATCCAAGACCGCGGTAAGTATGGGCCAAGGCCACATGCTGCCCTGCCCGGCCTGCCTCGGGGGTACGCAGGGACAACCAAGGCTGTCTGTCTGTCTGTGGATCTGCCTGCTCTGTACCTTTATGTGCGAGAACGACCCAAGGAGTTACCGTGGATATCAACTGATAGATAATCATAACACTTAACAATTTTTTTGTCTCGCCGCTCCGCTAGTCACGTGTTCCGCGCGCGGCGCAGGGTGTCAGTTCACACTAGTGATGAACTTTGATGTTCTTGTCGCGAAGAGTTTTAAAGATGACTCAAACACTTCAGTTGGAATTTTGAATGGTATTTTCATTATTCTAGTGGTAAATCAACGTGCACAATTTGGATAAAGCAAGCATCAGTATTACTAAATAATCTTCACGATCTTTGATGATAATGTTTACAAGAGAACAAAGCGTGTCAAAATGCGAACCCTTATTCCTGTCAAACGCTGAACAGCTGGGCCGCCGCGTGGCTTGCGTGAGCGCCTCCAGCTACCCACGTATCAACTTAAGAAAACAGTGGCTCATAGAAACAGCTGCTCGTCCTGAGGCGGCCAATAGGTGCTTCCCTTCATGCTCACCCCTCAAGGTCCTATGCACCCTCTGTCTGTCAGCGTGCGGAGTGGAGGAGAGAGACGGGAGAGAGGCCCGTCTGCTGCTGGCACGCCCCGGGACACGTGACACGGACTCAGTTACACCCAAGCCCTTCAGGGGTAATTCAGGAGTCTTTATCGCCGAATGTAAACACCCCTCACCAGCTGACCGCAACGTGCAGGCAATGTCAGTGTGCCACTAGTTCCCTCCCGATATTGTGCCAATTTGCTCCCGGGTAAAAATTTCTTGGACCGAAAGATGGCACTGCACACATGCACTAGAGTGAGATGAGTGCCGTAAAACTTCTTCCGTATAATTCATTTATTCATATATTTGTCAACTTCTGGACGGAGTTACAGTGACAAATTACTATGGAGCAAATACGCAAGAGTCGTGAGTGATAATAGAACACCGAAACTTACTCCATGTCCATATGTTAAAGGTCTCCCACCGAATATCATACTCTCCACTTTTGTTCTTTCACTCATATATTACTTGTGTTTACTTGTTCTGTTTCTCTCCTAACGTACTCCACAGACTACAAAGCAATAGTAATATGTCAGTAAAATTCCATAGCAATCTCTCTCTCTCTCTCTCTCTCTCTCTCGATCAACTTATTGCACGAATGCACGCAACACAAAAATACCAATACAATGATTCCTGAATGATTCACCAGCATGTAAATTCTTATAACAGAAGACATTGCTGCTGACTCGATCACGATTTACATTACAAAATATCATCTTTCAGTAAGCAAAGAATATTCTCACAAGACAATAAAATGGTGTGTTATTTCGACAACTTTAATTCAAGCAAACTCCACGGCTGGTGTTTCAGTTCTTGGCACGTTCTGGCAGCTCTCTCCACACCACACTGTCTTTCCCCACTCTTCAAAGGCTATGGAAGTAATGAACGGTCGGATTTTATTAGTTATTTTGATTTTCTGAGACTACCAGCGAGCCGCTCACCTTCCTACACACAGCGATAGACAAACACATAACAAGCAAACTCTGCAGCCACGTGGCCAACAGATGACGCAGACAGGTCAGTTTACTGCAAGCTGGCATAAAAAAAAAAGAAAAAAAACAACAATAATTTTTCCACACCTCCCCTTCTTTGCGGCAGGATTCTGCATTAACATCACTCCCTTTCAATCTCCTGGGATACCCTTGATAAGAAAACTTTTTATTTACTGCGAAATCTGAGCGTTTCATTACCTGAGCATTTCACATCATATAAGGAAGATGATAGCATCAGTAGAAAGAAGAAGCATGGAAGGGTTAGTTACTTGAGAGCGCCTACATATTACTAATCACCTGACATTCCTCTCGTGAAGGTAAAGAAGATCGCACTGCGCTCACTAGTCCATACATCAACCAGTCATTCAAGCAACTCATTCACTAAAGAACTAAAAATAAAAAATAAATAGATTAAAATAAGTAAATTGTACTAGTCTTTGGAGGTGCGAAGCTGAGATGTTTGAAATGGTCTACTGAACGAAGTAGAAAGAGAATACTAATACACAGTAAACACACTCAAGAGACGAGAGCAGCTCAGTAAGTACTCACGAATGATGCACATGAGGTTCGTGGTCTTCTGGGACCAGCCGGGACAGCAGGAGCGGACGCTGTCTCCACACACGTTTGGTCTGAGGAAGAGAAAGATATTAGCCCAAAACAACAACAACAACAACAACAACAACAACAATAATTACTACTACTAAAGATGATAATAATAATAACAATAACACTATACAATGAAATACAGATATATAATTTGTTTAGGCTCAATCTTGCCTTTCACGTCCCTACTCTCTCTCTCTCTCTCTCTCTAAATACCTGACCTCCCTTTCTTCACCTTTGCATATGCATGTGTGGTTATTTTGGGCCATATATGTTTTTTTTTCTTTCCCCCGAAGCAGATTGGAGAAAGGGAAAGGGTGAAGTGAAGGTAGCATGACTCTGCGTCACTATGTTAAACTTTCAGGAGTATTCAAGTAAATCTATGTTAAGTTTGCGAGGTGTCAAGAATAATTGTGACTGTCTGGCTAGTTTTGATCTTGCGAGGATAAAGTGAACGTGTGTGTGTCTGTGTTTTTTCTTATCCTCTCTTTCTTACTGTCTCTCTCACTCTCCCAGTTTATCTTTCCGTTATTTTCACCACCGTTATCCATCCATCCTCTCTCTCACATAATTTACCTCTCCCTTCCTTGCTGTCTTCCCTCCACACCACATGTACCGTACCTCCCTTCCTTTCCTTTCCCTTCCCTTCCCTTCCCCTCCCTTAACGAGGACACGCTTAGCTCTGACAAATATAGGTTGACAACACTGATAATCGTATTTAAGACACAATCAGCAGTGTGGAGAGGTTGAAGGATACCATAGTGGGTAGAGAGGCGTTAATTGCATGGGAGAGGGAGGGAGAGTAGTATGGAGGGAGAGGTATGGAAGGACTCTCTCTCTCACTCCCTCTCCCCCACTAATGGACTACTTGACAAGGGACAAATATGGCAGGAGCTATGACCTTTAGATGAGTGTTCCTACGGTCCTAACACTGTCATTGGTGCGTGTATCTTAGAGGTGAAGTATATCATAGAGTAACTTATCCTAACCTAACCTTACATTAGTATTGGTACGTGTACCTTTTGACTTCAATGTTTCTAAGGTAAAGTAATTAGTATAACCTGACTAAAGCTAAGTTAACCTAATCAAACGTATCTGTATATCTCTGTCTCTGTCTCTTTTTCATTCTATCCGTCCCTGCCCAACATAACTCAGAAAGGACTAACATAACCTGAATAAACGTAACCTAATCTATACTAATTAACCTTTGTTTAGTATAATGTTACCTAAGATAACCAAAGCTAATCTATTTTAGTCCATAACGTAGCAAGAAATATTTTTTTTATCAGTCTGTGCTAAGGGGATTATCTTGATTAATTGTACATAACATAACATAAATAATAGGATAACAAAGGGCCACCAGGGCACATCTAGGTTATCCTGTTTCAGTCGCACAGCGACCTCGTCATCAGTACTTAAAGATACACTTACAAGTACACAATACATTATATACTAATTCTAAATATTTGGCCCATTAACAGGGCTAAGTCCTGCTAAGTTCTACAGCGAAATCCTCTACAATCTGTGATCCCCATACATGGGGATCATGTCTTGTTTAACTATAGTAAATTTCTTATAAAAACTATCATGCAGCGCTATACATAATTATAAATCTAAGAAATTTAAGTGCTTATCTAATCTGTTTTTAAACATTGTCAAACTAGTGCTATTTACAACACTCTCTGGCAATGCATTCCAGAAGTCTACCACCCTATGACTAAAGAAATATTTTCTTATATCTAACCTGCAGCCTTGCTTTCTAATCTTCCTGCCATGATTTCTAGTCCTACTTCCCCTCCTCTAAGGTAAAGAAAGATCTCACATCTATGTAGTTTGTATCTGAGAAAATTTTAAATAACTCTATCATATCCCCTCTTATACATCTCTTCTCAAATGAAAACATGTTTAATTCCTTTAATCTATCTCTATACTCCAGGCGCTTTATTATCCTAGTTGCTCTTCTCTGAACTGCTTTTAACATGTTGATATCCTGCCTATAGTGGGGTGACCAGGCCTGTATGCAATACTCTAAATGGGGCCTAACATAGGAATTATATAAGCTACGCACCACTTCCTTACTTTTATAACTAACATTTCTATTTATAAAACACACAAAACATATACACACACCATAAGGTTTACTCATTACTTATCTAGTTTTTCTTACCTAATGAATTCAGAAAGCAAGACGAAGACTCGATTTTTATTGCACTTTATAATACGGACAGTCTCGATCTGAGGACTGTAGGACACTGGTATGGTACATGGAGGGTTTGTCTTTTATCCTTCTAGACGCCGTTCCTCGAGAGTCTGAAGGAACGGTAAGGCAACGCAGTGCAACTAAAAGAATCAAGCAACTTAGTGTGTCTCCTTGACTTACTAGTGGAATGAGAGAAGGAAAGAGGGACCTGTCTCTCATTCCACTACATAATCCACAATGAGTTCTTGGCACCCACAGCATCTCAAACCCTCAACAACGTTCCCTAAGTGTCCCTTCACTGCCATAACCCTTTTCTCAGCCTCTTAACTCCCACCACCCCTCATCACCACCACCACCACACCATACCACCTCTCCACTCTCACCACCTAAGTGACTCGTACATACCCCAACACACTCACCAGCTTACACTCACTTCCTCTCTACCTCTCACACTTCCCTCACGCCCTCATTCATGCTTCTCACTCACCGGAAGGATAACAGTTTATAATACTTCACGCCATAAAGCCATCATCTCACCACCAAGGCTCCAATACCTGCACTTTCACGACCCCAGTTTTTCCATTTTCTATGCAATGCGCCACCCACTATATAGGTCAGAATTCTGAAACATTTCACTATCTCACCATAACTATTTTCAAAGGCCACGGAGATGAATAACCGGATTCTCACAAGTATTTCTCATGTTAACAATGTAGAGGTCTTGTTAATTTGTCACTAGAACCATAAAAAAAAAACACCCTTAACCTTTTCAGTACCATGACGCGTTTCCATATTCATTCTGCTTACTATCTGGTGATTTTATACGACTCTAGAAACTTGTGTGGGGGCGTCAAAATAGTGAAGACTCTGGCCATTAATCTTCTGACCTCCATCTATTAATAAAATGGTTTAGTCGTTCCCAAATCCCAAGATAAAAATGTGTCCCAGTATTGAAGGGACTAAAAAGCAGTGTAACTTCATGTAAAGGCCTTTGAAGGTAGTAGAGGTACGACGCAGGTGTTTCAGAATATGGCATCAACTCCCTCGGTGGTCTTCGTCAAACCCGGTGAATGAATTACTCCTTGCCAGAGACGAATGGTTAGAAAGCATCAGCCTCCCTCCCCGCCATTCACTCCCAACCCTTCTCCTCATCCTCAGACTCCTCCCTCCCTCCCACCGTCTCCGTCCTCACCCTGCACTACCACCGCCTTGTAAGGAAGACTCACCCACACCTCGCTCACGCATTATACTCCCCGCTCAGACGCCTCCAAACCTGCTCTTATCTCGCTTCCCGATCCGCATAACATTAAAAATCCATGCGATAACAGCACCAACGCAGACAGGCAGCATGCACTAAGAGGGAACAATAGTTTAGTCGTCTTTTTCCCCCTCCCGCCTCGCTCGGACCGTGCATCCCCGAGTAAGGGAGATAACGGGCAAAAGGGGTAGGAAAAAAAGTGAATCTGCAGCCCAGTGAGGAGAAATAAGTTTTGCATCGTTTGAACATTAGCTTCGGCCTTAAACGCTACGCTATAATACTCCTCGTTAGCTCACCCATAAGAGGCAGGACGCAGCCACAACGCGAATTAATTTTACGCGAGGCAAAGTACAAAATATTACACGGTGGATAACAGTTATTGGAAGGATGGGTAGCGAGAGGGGACGGATCGCACGCTGGCGGTGAAGGGGACGGCCAGGTAACAGGTGGTCGCCGCGGGAAGGTGGCTATGTGAGGTGTGGCGAGGTATATATTTGGTTTAATTATTATAGGTACGTACATACACCTGACGCAAAGGTGCTTAGTGGTGCGGGAGTGGTGTGAGTGTGGTAGTGAGTGCTGTGGGTTTGTGCTGAAGAGGTAAAGGTATGTTTATTATTATTATTATTATTATTATTATTATTATCATTTTTATTCTAACCATCACTTATTCATTTAAAGCTATGTTTATTATTACTATTATCATTATCATTATTCTAATCATCACTTATTCATTTATTTATGTTCTAGTTTACTGAGTGATTGATGTTGGTAATATATGTGGATATTAAAACTACTACTACTACTACTTCTACTACTACTAGTACTACTAACATTACTCCCACACTTCAAAAACACATTATAGAATCAACACACACAGGGAGAAGTATAAATTTTCCACAGCATTCATATATAGACACAATGCTCACGTTCCTAAACTTGCTTTCCTCAACCACTTCCAAATCAGTTCCTTCTCCCTCCCTCCCTTCCTCCTTCTCCTCCTGGCTAGTAAAGGTCTTCAAAGCGAGGTGGCTGGGCTGCCTCACCACCAATACCACCTAGACTCCTCGCTGCTCACGTCTCCCGCCTCGCCCAGCGCCACTCATCTTATCCAGGCATCATGTTTTGCCTCACGCCAGAGTGTCTTGCGTCTCAGCTGCGATTACCGTCTTTCACTTCCCCATTAGGACCGACACTCGCCACCCCAGCCTCCCCTCGCTTGGTAGACGACCCAAATCAGCCTTCCCCACGCCTCCCCATGACCCAAGGCAGCTCCAACAAGTCTCCCCATGCACGCACCAAATCAGTCCCTCCACGCCTTAAACGTCTCCAATCCAGTTCTAGCATGTCTCCCCACGCCTCCCAATGACCAAAGGCAGTCCCAATAAGTCTCCCCATGTCCTAAATCACCCCCTCCACGCCTCCCCACGCCCCAATCCAGTTCTAGCATATCTCCCCACGCCTCCCCACACCCTAATTCAGCTCTAGCATGTCTCCCCACGCCTCCCCACGCCCTAATCCAACTCTAACATTCTCCTCACGCCTCCCCACGCCCCAATACAGCTCTAGCATGTCTCCCCACGCCTCCCCACACCCCAATCCAGCTCTAGCATGTCTCCCCACGCCCCAGTCCAGCTCTAACACATCTCCCCACGCCTCCTCATGAACCAAAGCAGTTCTAGCACACCTCTTTACGTTCCAAACTAGCCATAGCACGCCCCTCCACGCCTCCCCACGAGTTTACATAGCCACGACTATCTTTCTTGACATCAGTGAAGTTTCTGATACATACTACGACTATATCAAGTATCTATCACTCCACCCAAGTGTTAGTACGACCTTCTGAAAGCTTCGCAAGGATTTGTACGACATCTTAACCCCTTCAACACTGGGACACATTTTTACCTTGAGATTTGTGCACTTTATTTACATTAGGAAGGATCTATGGAGATCAGAAGATTGATGGCCACAACCTTCACTATTTTAATCCTCCATATGAGTTTCCGAATCTGAATAAAATCACCAAGTAGTAAGTAGAAGGAATAGGGAATTGTATTGAAGGGGTTAAAGACTCCCAAGGGTTAATACGACCTCTTGAAGATTCCTTAAAGTTACCACCATCTCCTGAAGGCTTCCAAGGGTTACTGCGACCACGTATATGCTGACTAAGGTGCCTCAGGACTACTCTGCCTGCTCCTCCCAAGGGCTTCGTGGCGGGTCTGGGAAAGCCATCACTTCAACTTTCTTTCTCTTCCCCCGGAAACACACACACACACACACACACACACACACACACACACACACACAACGAGTCTACTACTGTGCGAGTTCTGCTTAAATGGTTCTTCAGATCTCCGTTAGGGGGTTTTGATGACAGACTGGTGCTCTCTCTCTCTCTCTCTCTCTCTCTCTCTCTCTCTCTCTCTCATTACACGCTTCTTGCCGCGCCGTCACTTACACGCTAAATACTTGGGCGTCTAAGTAGGCGGCGCAAAGAACTAAAATGACACCAACTTTACAATTATTTAGTTAGTGAGAAATGCGAGTGTAAAAGTAAAGAACATGGAGGAGCAGGAGGAGGATGAAGAGGAGGAGGAGGAGGAGGAGGAGGAGGAGGAGGAGGAGGAGGAGAAAAGAAATAGAAAAATGACTCAAAATTCCTTTCCAGCTTTTCTTTTTGGTTTCTCGACTTACAATCACAAGTTTAACTAAATATATTCTTTAATTCCCTCCTTTTCTTTCCAATAGCACGTTGAGCCTTTCCAGAGAGAGAGAGAGAGAGAGAGAGAGAGAGAGAGAGAGAGAGAGAGATGCACCACTCTGCCATGCGTCACCCAGGTTCATTAATTATTCTGATCACGATAAACTACGCACGTCTGTTTGTGTTACTTCGTCATTAATTAAGGTGACTCAATTAGGTCCTTGAAACGTGTCTATCTCTTGTCAATGACCTCTTCCTCCTCCTCCTCCTCCTCCTCCTCCTCCTCCTCCTCCTCCTCCTTTTACTACTACTACTAGTATTATACACACAAACATACGACTATGGAATATGTGTGTGTGTGTGTGTGTGTGTGTGTGTGTGTGTGTGTGTGTGTGTGTGTGTGTGTGTGTGTGTGTGTGTGTGTGTGTGTGTGTGTGTGTGTGTGTGTTTGTCTTTATAAAAACAAACATACGCATAAAAAAAGGAAATAGAAAGAACAGATTTGTGAAAGTAGTCTAAATGTGAAAGACAGCAAGTAGGCAATGTGAAAGTAGTAGTAGTAGTAGTAGTAGTAGTAGTAGTAGTAGTAGTAGTAGTAGCAGGATAATTTTTTTTCATACAATATGCTTAGTTTGAATCTCTCTCTCTCTCTCTCTCTCTCTCTCTCTCACACACACACACACACACACACAGTCACTTTTTTTCAGTGGCATTTGATCTTCATTCTTCTCTTTCATCGCCTCTTTATTTTTTTCCCAACCCAAGTTTTCACAGGTGGCTAAATGTGATCTCTCTCTCTCTCTCTCTCTCTCTCTCTTGAATGGCGAGAATGAGCCTTCCTACCCCACTGTTTATACAATGATGATAAATACACACACACACACACACACACACACACACACACACACACGTCACAGTCCATTGTTCTGCATAAATGTATGTACGTATGCATGCACGTACATACCACTCATACACCGTAAACTCCTCCTCTCCCTCTTCCTCCCCTTGTCCTCTCCTTCCTCCTCTCTTCGCGTCCTCCAATCACCCACACACCCACAAAAAAGCCCTTGGTATGCTACGCCCACGCCCACCATCCAGCAGAGTCTAAAATATGAACTTCTCACGCCACACTGCATTTGGTCTCGCTTGGTCTCGCTAGGTCTCGCTCGGTTTGGTTTGGTCTCGTTCGGTCTCGGCTCCCACGCTGCGGTCTCTGTCACTGGCGCCTTTCGGAACGCCTTCGTGCTGGTCAGACAATGGTGGTGATTTTCCTGATTTCATGATTGTGTTGCTGCCATTCCTTGGTGTTGTTGTTGTTGTTGTTGTTGCTTTTGTTGTGTAATCGTTTTTTCCTGGTATATTTTTGGTTAGGTGTTTTTCGCTTTCTTTTATTTCTCTCTCTCTCTCTCTCTCTCTCTCTCTCTCTCTCTCTCTCTCTCTCTCTCTCTTTCTCTTTTTGTTTTGTTTTTGTTGATGATTCTCGAATGTTGATATTTTAGGAAGTCGTGTATTAGTTTCTTTTTTCTTTGGTGTGTGTGTGTGTGTGTGTGTGTGTGTGTGTGTGTGTGTGTGTGTGTGTGTGTGTGTGTGTGTGTGTGTGTGTGTGTGTGTGTGTGTGTGTGTGTGTGTGTGTGTGTGCGCTTGGTTAGACTTTATACCACGTAAACTGAAAAGAAAAAAAGAAACTCTCTCTCTCTCTCTCTCTCTCTCTCTCTCTCATAGCGCCATACATTTCAGAGATGCACACCCTATCAACACTATGCAAAGGCGGTAACACTCGTACACAACAAGAACACACAGACACTTATGGCCTTTCAAACCATATATTAATTTTCCCCTTCATCTCCCGCACGATTTCTCCACTCGCGCCCTTAGAAGGAAGCACATAATTACTATAACCTTCGGCAGGAAATACCACGGGTGCTTTCCGGCGGCCAGCGTTGAGGGGGGAGATCTTAAAGGACTATATTTTTAAACATCTCTGCACTGCGTCTCTAAAACACTCTAGTTGAAAGAACACGGATTTTTAAGAATGCTTTTTAAGGATACAAAGATAGATTGATAAGGTTTCTATACTATTTACTAGTGAAAGGCTCTTGATAATCTATTTAATAATCTCTATGGCCTTTGAAAATAGCGGTGTGGAGAGACTAAAGCGTTTCAGACTACTTCACTTTCAAAAAGGCTTTAGCTGAAGTGACACGGGTGTTTAAGGAGTGTTTTTTTTTTCTCTTTTTAATGTTCTAGTTGTAAATTGATAACATTTCTACATTAATATCCTGAGAAACACTCTTAACTCCATCAGTACTGAGTCGCATTTTTACCTTGAATTTTGGGTGTGATTAGACGATTTTACTTGAATTAGGTAGGGTTTATGGAGATGAAAAGATTAACGACCAGTCTGCACCATTCCAATCCCAACATATGTTTCTGAGGATGTGTAAGATCGCCAAATAGTAACCACAATTAATATGAAAACGTGTCCTGGTACTGAAGAGATTAGGAACCTGGTAAATCATCTCTGTGGCCTTTGAAAATAATTGTGGTAAGGGAGCAAAGGGTTTCAGAATACGGGTCAAGCTAAGCCCCACCCGTGCAGCTCATAGTTATCCTGCCCGACTCCTGCAAGTGATGGCTCGTCTGTCGTGTGTCGGCCAAGCGGTAAATAAAGGGGCGGTCATTCCCTCTCCTTCTTAATGTTTACAAACGATGATAGAACGTCACGAGGGAGCCAGGAGGGCGTGACGGTGAGAGAGAGAGAGAGAGAGAGAGAGAGAGAGAGAGAGAGAGAGAGAGAGAGAGAGAGAGAGAGAGAGAGAGAGAGAGAGAGAGAGAGAGAGAGAGAGAGAGAGAGAGAGAGAGAGAGAGAGAGAGAGAGAGAGAGAGAGAGAGAGAGAGAGAGAGAGAGAGAGAGAGAGAGAGAGAGAGAGAGAGAGAGAGAGATTAGGTTAGGAAGAAAAGTTGGTTAATGAGAGAGAGAGAGAGAGAGAGAGAGAGAGAGAGAGAGAGAGAGAGAGAGAGAGAGAGAGAGAGAGAGAGAGAGAGAGAGAGAGAGAGAGAGAGAGAGAGAGAGAGAGAGAGAGAGAGAGAGAGAGAGAGAGAGAGAGAGAGAGAGAGAGAGAGAGAGAGAGAGAGAGAGAGAGAGAGAGAGAGAGAGAGAGAGAGAGAGAGAGAGAGAGAGAGAGAGAGAGAGAGAGAGAGAGAGAGAGAGAGAGAGAGAACCAGCCAGGCGAGGGTGATCCTGAGCAGACGCTGTTTGTGGCCTCTCTGCTTATTTGGAACCGCGCGGCGCCGGGGTCACATGGGAGGCGGAGACGGGCCCAGAGGGACGCCAGAGCCTCTGTCTGACGGGAGAGCGAGACTGCCGAGGCGCGACCCACGACCTGCCCTCCTACATCACTCTGAGTTGTAGGGGCGCGGCACGAGCTACCCTGCGCCCCGCCACGCCCCGCCCACCCTCCCACCCTCCTGCCACGTCCCGCCGGACACAATCATGAGTAGTTTTAGTTCTTCTCTCCGTGAGGTATTGTAAAAAAGTCGAGTGTCTGACAACAGCAGCTGCACCAACGAAACGTCAGATGTGAATCAAAACATGGCTTTTATTTCACGTGTGTGTGTGTGTGTGTGTGTGTGTGTGTGTGTGTGTGTGTGTGTGTAATTCACCTCGGTCGCCTGCTGGTCACCCAGCCAGTCTTCCCCATTACGGAGCGAACTCAGCTCATAGACCGATCTTCGGGTAGGACTGAGACCACATCAACACACAACACACACCGGGAAA
>NC_059278.1:16489488-16501988 GCF_017591435.1 Portunus trituberculatus | reverse complement strand
AAGTAAGAAGCATTCATACAAGGAATTAGACATCGAAAACTTCCGTTACCTCTTCAATCCCAGGTTAATGATACAGTGGAAAGGATACGAGAGAATAACTTTGCATAGTGGAAAATACAAAGCTTATCTCTTTCTGTCTTTCTCCTGCAGGTAAGAGACATCCACACAGCAAAGTAGACCATGAAAACCTCTCTCACCTATTCCACCATGATTTAGTGTGAAGAAAAGAGAAAGTTACCTTGTGTTGTGGAAAGTATAAAGGTTGCCTATCTATGCGTCTCTCCTATAAATAAGAGACATTTATACAGGAAAGGAGATATTGAAAACTTCCCTCATTTTCACAAACCAACGTTCATGATTTAATAGAAAGGAGACGAAAAATAGGTCTTGTATTGTGGAAAGCCTGTTGTTTGTTTGTCTTCTCCCCTCCGACAAGTAAGAGATTCATTCGTAAACAGAACGAAAACAACAAAAGCTTCCTTCATTCTTACCAGCGCAAGACTATGATTGGAAGAAAATTGTACATATTATGGAAGGTGTGAATTGTATATAGTCTTCTCTCTCCTGCATAGTAAGTGTTGTTTAAATAGAAGGTAAAGAAGAAGAAGAAGAAGAAGAAGAAAAGGCTCCTTAATGTTACTGGCTCAGGTGAAAATTATCATGTGCATACTGTGCATACTGAAACAAATATCATTCTCTCTCTCTCTCTCTCTCTCTCTCTCTCTCATAAGTATTACACATTTCAACAAAGAAAAAAAAATGTAGAGAAAAACACCAGATATATTAAAAACAAAAAAAGAAAACAAGATGAAAGAGACTCATTCTATAACAGGTAAACCAAACACACACACACACACACACACACACACACACACACACACACACACACACACACACACACACACACACACACATCACCACCAAAGATTTTAATCCCTTCAGTACCATGAAGCGTTTTCATATTTATTCTGCTTACTATTTGGTGATTTTATTCAGCTTCAGAAACTTATGTGGGGTATCAAAATACTGAAGACTGTGGCCATTAATCTTTTGACCTTCATAGACTCTTCCTAATGTAAATAAAATTATCTAATCGTTCACAAATCTGAAGATGTAAATAAAATGATCTAATCGTTCACAAATCTGAAGGTAAAAATGTGTCCCAGTGATGATGGGGTTAAGAAGGAAGAAAGAAGAGAAGAAGCAAGGAAAAGGAATCAACCCACCAGATAAACTCACAAACCAATAACAAACACGTTGACAAGATGTCTGACTGGCGAGCAAAGCAAATAGCGTAGTAAACACCACCAAAGCGTGTGCCAGAGTGCGGGTGACAGACAGACAGCTCAGCCCCGCACCCTCAGTTTCGTTTAGCTTGTCCCTCCCCACCTCCGTCTCCTCCGTCTCCTCTGCCTCGCCACTCTGCCCACCCTGCCGACATGAGGGAAGGACACGGACACAAACAGACATTCCAAACATCCCTGTCTGCGAGGCGTCACACGAGAGACATATAAGACCAAAACAAACATCATTTGCAAGAGTAAATATAACATACTCATAATACCAGCCATAATAAGCAACGAGACAAGGCCAGATTCTGAAACACTTCTGCGCCGCATCGCACCTCGACCTCCACTGCACTCCAAAGGCTAGTTGAAATTAACGGATTTTTTTAAGTTTCATTTTTCTGCTTCTAATGAGAGATCAACACGATTTTTACATTACTAAGAGAAAAAATAATACTTGAAAACACGGGAAATGATCTCTATGGCATTTGAAAAGAGTCGCAGTGAGAGATCGAAATGTTACAACGGACGTTTTTACGCTTTTAGTGAGAGATTAACACCATTTCTATATGACTGACAGAGTAAACACACTTGAGAACATAGCAAATAATCTCTATAGTATTCAAAAAGAGTCACGGTGAGAGATTAAAGCATTATTAAGAACATTTTTACGTTTCTAGTGACAGATTAACAGCATTTCTATCACTTAAAGAAGAAACACACTTCAAAACACTACCAAGAGTATATGACATCTAAAAATAGTCACGGTGAGACAACGGAGCGTTTCAGAACACCCGTAAAGCGAAATTTGAACCCCTGAGCGGGAAAAGTTATCAGAGGATCAGGTAAGGATGTTAACGCTTCTAGAGACAAATAAACAGTAGAAACACACTTCAGAACACTACCAAGAGTCTCTCTCTCAGAAAGAGAGCAAAGCGTTTCAGAACACCCGTAAGGTGAAATTTAAAGTACTTAGTGGGAAAAGTCATCAAAGGATCGAATAAGGGTATTTTAACGCTTCCACAGACAAATAAACACCATCTCTACATTACTAACAGGGGAGACACACTTCAGAACACTACCAAGAGCCTCTGTAGCATTCAAAGAGAGAGCAAAGCGTTTCAAAACACATGTAAGACGAAATTTAAACCACTGAACGGAAAAAAAAATCATGAGAATATCGGGTAAGGATGTTTTAACGCTTCCACAGACGAATAAACACCATTTCTACATTACTAACAGGGGAGACACACTTCAGAACACGACCAAGAACCTCTGTAACATTCAAAGAGAGAGCAAAGCGTTTCAGAACACCCGTAAGGTGAAATTTAAACTACTTAGTGGGAAAAGTTATCAGTGGGTCAGTCGGGGAAGGAGAAGAGCGTGTCGGGGTGATGTGTAATTTTCGTCACCTTATGAGGAGGCGACGCTGGCTAAATGCACGGTGCAAGAGGCGTCCCTGAAGTGAATCTGCATATGTTTATTTGCTCCTAGTGTACACAGTGGGTAATCGTCCGTGTGTGTGTGTGTGTGTGTGTGTGTGTGTGTGTGTGTGTGTGTGTGTGTGTGTGTGTGTGTGTGTGTGTGTGTGTGAGAGAGAGAGAGAGAGAGAGAGAGAGAGAGAGAGAGAGAGAGAGAGAGAGAGAGAGAGAGAGAGAGAGAGAGAGAGAGAGAGAGAGAGAGAGAGAGAGAGAGAGAGAGAGAGAGAGAGTGCATTTCTTTATTTCTCGTTTTATTTCTTTGCTTGCTTAACATATAGTGACTCTCTCTCTCTCTCTCTCTCTCTCTCTCTGAAGCACACCACTCAGTGAGAGAGAGAGAGAGAGAGAGAGAGAGAGAGAGAGAGAGAGAGAGAGAGAGAGAGAGAGAGAGAGAGAGAGAGAGAGAGAGAGAGAGAGAGAGAGAGAGAGAGAGAGAGAGAGAGAGAGAGAGAGAGAGAGAGAGAGAGAGAGAGAGAGAGAGACAGAGAGAGAGAGAGACAGAGACGCACACACACGCACAAACAGAACCCAAGGAACACAAACACACATCTACTATAAGAACAACCACCACCACCACCACCACCACCACCACCACCACCACCATCACTACCACCACCACTACCACCACCACCACCACCACCACCAAGAATAGAGAGGCGGGCATCGTGAGGTCAGGAGTCTCAACGCAAAGCTTAACCTGAGTGCGCACAACTTCCCGTCTATCACCTGGCAAGACGCAAGGTGCAAGGAGGGGGCGGGGTCCAGGGTCCAGGGGTCGGAGGGTCAGGAGTCGGGGGGTGCGGTCAGAAAGGTCACCTGCAGCCAGTTCCTTAGCAGTGGGAGTACCAGGGAGGCGAGGAGCATGGGAGGGAAGGAACGTAAAGAGTGAAGGACCACCAAGCAATGTCATGGGCTGGAGTCTTTGTTTGGTTCTGAGAGACGCAAAGACAGACGTGTATGATGTGCTGAGAGAGAGAGAGAGAGAGAGAGAGAGAGAGAGAGAGAGAGAGAGAGAGAGAGAGAGAGAGAGAGAGAGAGAGAGAGAGAGAGAGAGAGAGAGAGAGAGAGAGAGAGAGAGAGAGAGAGAGAGAGAGAGAGAGATGCTACACTCATGACTTCACTCCCATTTCAACAAAGATTCGACAGCATTAATACGAAAAAAAAAAAATGGGAAATGAAATAAAGATAAACAGAAAGAGAGGTTAAAGAGTTACTCATGTGGTCTTTGAAAGAAAATAACGTTATATGAAAGACTGAGATGACACTGAATCCAGCCTAACCTAACCTAACCTAACCTAACCTAACACTGCAGAACCGAAACAAACCTATGACCTAACCTAACCTAACCAAAACCTAACTTATACACACAAAAGAAACTGAATTAACATGAAGGTAACTTTAGCTAACAGAACCAAACCTAACCTAACTTAACAAAACTAACCTAACCTAGCCTGACATAACCTAAACATAACATAGAAACCAAAACATAACTTACACACACAAAAACATGAAAATAACATTAATACAACTTAAACAAACAGAACCAAACCTAACCGAACTTAAGAGGAATAAACTCAACCTAACTTGAAAACTAATTTACTCTGACTAACTTAATCTTAACCTAACCTAGCACCGCCAAAACCTAACTTACACCATCCCAAAATAAATTAGACTAACACTAATGCAATTTAAACATGTAGAACCAAACCTAACCTAACTTAACCCAACCCAACCAACCCAACCTAACTTTGAAATTAACCTACCCAAACTTACTCTAACCTAAACCTATTCTAACTTAGCCAATCCCAACCCAACCCAACCTAACTTGGAAACGAACCTACCCAAACTTAAACCTAAACTAACAAAACGAAAACCTAACTTACATATCACACCCTATAAAAAAAAAATCTACACTATTGGAACTTAAAACAAAAACAAAACAAAAAACACCAAACCTAACTAACAAAACAAACTTAACCTAACTTTAAAAGGAACTTACACAAACTTAACCTAATCTAATCTAACCTAACCTAACTTAACCAGGGAGTCAGTGGCGTAGTGCATAAGGTGATGAGCGTGGGATCCGGCAGGCGTCTACGCGTAAGTTCCAATCCTACCACGTATCGCCTTGAGAACTTTGCCATTTGTCGAGTGGTTTAAAGTTACGCACATGTGACCATGATACCCAGATTCTAGGCAGTCACGCCAAAGATGCGCTTGGGTGGTGATATGGGCCCTAATATGGGTACCACTATAAATAAAATTGCCTGCGCCACTAATGGGTGTAAGCTAAACAGTGCTTCCCATACACACCCCTCAAGTATACTTACAGGCGCTATAGACCATAACACACACACAAAAAAATAAATAAATAACTTTGAAACTAACGTACCCAAACTTAACCTAACCTAACTAACTGACAAACGAACGCACCCAAACTTAACCTACCGTACTCAACTCTACCCTACCCTACCCTAACCTAACTTAACCTAACCACATCACCACATCCTCCTAAGACTGTGTGTGCCCCTGTGGAAGCCCTGCGGAGTACACCAGGGGAGGCGTGTCCAGCCCAGTTTAGGAACCCCACGCAGCAGTTTACAATAATGAGGCAATTTGAGATCCAGGGCAATTATCTCGATCTTTTCTTTTATTTGACAAGACTGTGGAACTTTATCATCTGAAGCTTTTTATGCACGTTCTCATGTGCGTAATGACCTCCAGCCGTCTGTGTGTGTGTGTGTGTGTGCGTGTGTGTATGTGTGCATGTGTGTGTGTACACACACACACACACACACACACACACACACACACACACACACACACACACACACACACACACACACAGAAACTCTCTATTGTACTTTCATGATAAGAGTTTTTAGGGTTCAAATTTAAGTACCTAAATTTATGACCTCTACCCTTTGCCCCTTCTCTCTCTCTCTCTCTCTCTCTCTCTCTCTCTCTCTCTCTCTCTCTCTCGGTCTCCTTTCGTTCCCTTTTTCATTCCTTTCACTACTCCTCCTCCTCCTCCTCCTCCCTTCATCTCCTCCGCTTTGCTCTCCTTTCTCTCTCTCTCTCTCTCTCTCTCTCTCTCTCTCTCTCTCTCTCTCTCTCTCTCCTTCCCCTCTCCCTCTCCCTTTCATAATTAGTACAGTGACACACACGAGTAATTTGCAGTGAGGTCATCATGGATAGTTTTGTCATTGTTAAGTATACATGTGGGGGGAATGCTGCATGACCCTCTCTCTCTCTCTCTCTCTCTCTCTCTCTACTACTACTACTACTACTACTACTACTACTACTACTACTACTACTACTACTACTGATGTTGTTACTTCTCCTCCTTTTCCTCCTTCTACTACTATTTCTACTATTACTACTACTACTACTACTACTACTACTACTACTACACAACAACAACAACTACTACTACTACTTTAACTGCTACTGCTACTACTACTACTACTACTACTACTACTACTACCACTAACGGCTTTAACTCTCATCCTTGGCAGCCCTGAGCCCCCCATTCCCTTCAGGACACTCTCTTGCCCCGAGGAAACAGACGAGCGCTATTTCATTTGCAAAGGAGAGTCAAGTTTCCTCGGATAATAATCAACACCATGCGAGGAGACGACTCTCTCTCTCTCTCTCTCTCTCTCTTTCTGGTGCATTGCTATGTGGTGTGTATAAAGAATAAGGGTGACTGGTGGTGGTGGTGGTGGTGGTGGTGGTGGTGTAGTAGTAGTAGTTGTGGCGGCAGCGGTGGTGGTAGTAGTAGTAGTAGTAGAAGCAGTAGTAGTAGTAGTGGTAGTAATAGTAGTAGTAATAGTAGTAGTAGTGGTGGTGGTGAAAATAGTAGTAGTAGCATTAGTAGTAGTAGTAGTAGTAGTAGTAGTAGTAGTAGTAGTAGTAGTGGTGGTGGTAGTAGTAGTAGTAGTAGTAGTAGTAGTAACAGTAGTAGAAGGAGAACGAGGAAGTGAGCGAAAGACAAAAAGAAAATAAGAAAGAAAAAAACGAAAGACGATAAAAAACAAAGATAAAACACAAAAAAATATTAAACGAATCAATAAAATCAAGAAAGAAAGCACACGACACACACACACACACACACACACACACACACACACACACACACACACACACACACACACACACGTCAGAACTACTTATTACGACCAAGAGAACAGAACACTCTAATTATACGACTTTTCATCACGACTTGAATCAAACACCAGGGGATCCAGACCCTTCACGACGCCGCCCTGGAGAGGAGGAGGAGGAGGAGAAGGAGGAAGAGGAGGAGGAGGAGGAAGAGGAGGAGGAGGAGGAGAAAAGAAGAGAAAGATGATGATGTTGATAATAATGATAACGATGATGATGAACAAAAACAATAACAACAACAACAACAACAACAACAACAACAACAACAACAGGAAGAGGAGGAGAGGAGGAGGAGGAGGAGGAGGAGGAGGAGGAGGAGGAGGAGGAGGAGGAGGAGGAGGAAGGGGAAGAGCTTTTGAAATCATTGTTAGTGAGAAACCAATTTGATGAGACGAGAGAGAGAGAGAGAGAGAGAGAGAGAGAGAGAGAGAGAGAGAGAGAGAGAGAGATTGTATTCTAGGACTTAAACGTTACTCTCTCTCTCTCTCTCTCTCTCTCTCTCTCTCTCACCCTCACTATAATCCCTAATTTACCACTTACGGCACTTTTTCTCTCTATCGCTTTGCCAGCCCCGTCAGCTCCCTTCTCTCCCTTTCCCTTGCCCCCTCCCCTCCCCCCCTTTACTCCATCATAATAAGCCTGACTAATGTTGAGGTCAGAAACTCTTCTTATGGTCAGTCTGGCAATGCACTTAATGTAGCCTTGCTCTCTCTCTCTCTCTCTCTCTCTCTCTCTCTCTCTCTCTCTCTCTCTCTCTCTCTCTCTCTCTCTCTCTCTCTCTTAGTGCTATAGAAGGAATGTGTTTGTTTTTCCTTGCTTTCCTTTCTTCTTTTCTTTCTTTCATTTGTTTATTTTTCTTCATTTGAGGACACGAGTGAAAAAAAATTATCAGTCTACCTACGAAGAGTGAATCGACTGAGTGCTTAGCTCATTAACTGACTGACTGGCTTGCTGACTGAGTGACTGGCTTGCGGACTGACTCGCTGGCTGGTTGACTGACTGGTTGGCTGGCTGATTGACTAACTAACTGACTGGCTGACTGAATGGCTGACTAACTGACTGGCTTGCTGACTGACTGACTAGCTTGCTGACTGCCTGACTGGCTTGCGACTGACTCACTGACACTGGCTGGTTGATTGACTAACTGACTGGCTGGTTGGCTTATTGACTGACTAGCTGACTGGCTGACTGACTGAATGACTAACTTGCTGACTGAGTGACTGACTTGCGGACTGACTCACTGGCTGGTTGACTGACTAACTGACTGGCTGGTTGGCTTACTGACTGACTGGCTGACTGGCTGACTGACTGACTGGCTGGCTGAATCGACCAACACTGAATGACTGTCTGAGTCTCGGGAGCAGGCAAACGGCTGTTCTCCTCTGCTATTATATTACATTTGAATCCATGGCTGGCTTGGGAGAAGAGGCGCGTGTGTGTTACTGTGTGCGTGCGTGTGTGCGTCTGGCTGAGGGCACGAGAGCTGGAGAACGTGACTCTATGCGGATGTTTCATGTTGTTTACTTCTCCAGCTTTCTCAAAACATAACCAAACATCAGCAAACAGCCTGGCAGGGTGATCGAGAAAGCTGTTTGTATCTTTAGTTCTTAGTTAATGCTCAAATATCTTTAGCTAACGTTCTGCAACCATCACAGAGCGACATAGCGTTCAAAAGCTTACACCTAACGTTAGAAAACCTCGATCAAACGCTCTAAGGCCTCTTGCTAACATTCTGGGACCATCTAACATTTAAAACCAAAGTAATGTTCAAATGTCTCTAGCTAACGTTATAGTACCATCAAGGAATGTTCAGTTATCTTCAACTAACGTTCAAAAGCCGCCAGTTGATGTCCTGAGGCCGCTAAGCGTTTTGATACCTTCACTTACTGTTTGAGGGACATTTCCACGCCAAGTGATAAGTAGAAAAAACTTGAACTTATCTAAATGTCTGCGGCTAACGTTGTAGAATTGTCAAGGAACGTTCAACTATCTTCAACTAACGATCAGAAGCCGCCAGTTGATGTCCTGATGCTACTACTAAACGTTCTGATACCAACGTTCCCTTACTGTTTGAGAGACATTTCTACGCCAAGTGATAAATAAAAAGGACCTTGAACTTCTCTAAACGTCATTAATACCTACGCCTGTATTCAGAAACGCCTTGTTCTCTCACCAAGACAGTTTTCCAAGACCACAGAGACTAGACGCGTTTTCAAGACAGTTTCTCCTTAAAATAACCTAGAAATCTTGCCAGTCCTTCACCAGAACTATAGATACCACTTAAAAAACATGAGTATCTTAAAGTAAAGCCTTTGGAAAGTAGAAGTGATGAGAGAGCAAAGCGTTGAAGAATACTGGCCTTAGTTTCATCCTAGACGCTTTTCTTGGATGTTCTGACTGACTTCCCACCACGAATAAATGATCCAAGAGACTAAGAGACCATTCCTTCCTCTCTAAGCTACTGGAGACGCATTTCAACAGCGAGTGAGTGAATGAGAGTTACTTGCATTAATCTACACGAAATTTCAGGACATTTCTCAATTTCTAATACTGTTTTTTTTAAGTCTTCCTTTTTTTGGACTGGTGTCTTTAGCAGGTTTCCCTTTTGGTTCTGTCTTCTTGTTGTCCTTGGCCTGATCGTCCTTTGGGTAGGAAAAATAGTGCACAATAAGCTCTAGTGGGTCTTGTTATTATTATTATCATTATTATTATCATTATTATTATTATTTTGTTGTTGTTGTTGTTGTTTATCTATTTTTTTCCCGTGTATTTGTTGCCCTTTGTCATATCAACGCGTACATAACAAGGGAAAAATATATTCTTAGTTTTCTCTTCATTATTATAGACGCTTTCCTTGGCTTCTTCTTCTTCTTCTTCTTCTTCTTTCTTTTTTTCTTCTTTCTTTTCCTTTCCCTCATCTTTCTTCTTCTTCTTCTTTCCCTCTGCTTTCTTTTTCTTTTCTTCTTCTTTCTTTTTCTTTCCATCATCTTCTTTCTTCTTCTTCTTCTTCTTTCCTCAAGTGACTTCCCCAGCACTAATCAAGCACCGGTTCCACAGTCACCCTTTTCCGTTTACCAGCTAACGAACACAAGTACTTCAACCGCGATCAGCTTCCACAATCAAATTCAGCCTCTGCGTTTCGTTTGGGAGCGTACCAAGAGAGAAACTAAGACGATAAGACCAATTCCACACTCTTTAAGTAAGCTATCCTACTAACTAAACCTTTACAAATCATCTCAGCAAACTGTTCATTCTTTTAGCAAACACGAGTGGCGATCTCAACATCTCACAGACCGAAACTTTATAACCCCGAGAGATGGCGATGGTGATGGCGGTCGTGGTGGTGAGGGAATGCGCCGAAGAAAAAGTCAACAATTGAGGTTTGTTACTCACCGCTGGGATACGAGAAAAAACAGGAGGGAGGGCGGCGGGGAATTGAGGTTCCTGTATCGCATTTTGATCGTAGTGGTGATGGTTGTGGTGGTGGTGGTGGAATGCTGGCAACAAGACTTCTATGTGTGTGGTAATTTGAAGCGAGGGAAGAAGGAGAAGAAGGAGGAGGAGTAGGAGGAAGAGGAGGAGGAGGAGAGAAAGAGGGGAAAAATATCGCTAGTGTTGTTTTAAGAAGGGGAAGGAGAGAGAGAGAGAGAGAGAGAGAGAGAGAGAGAGAGAGAGAGAGAGAGAGAGAGAGAGAGAGAGAGAGAGAGAGAGAGAGAGTCACACTTTTTTCTTTCTTTCTTTATAAAGGTGTAATTCTAATCGAAGTGAGTCAAACCCTTCACTTCCCAATTGTAAGTGACCTATCCAACTTGTTTCTCCTCCTCCTCCTCCTCCTCCTCCTCCTCCTGGGCAAGCAAGATCGGGTATCGCTCCTCCTCCGTGCCTGCGCCGTGAGTCTTTGTTCGGAGGGCGCTGTGGGCTGAGGCGCGGTGTTGGGTGTCGCCTGTCAATTGTTTCATATCGAGCTTGTGATGTCCGATAAGCGAGTATTGTTTCGTGTGTGTGTGTGTGTGTGTGTGTGTGTGTGTGTCCTTCGTTAAAGTTCCTGTGGCTCTCTCTCTCTCTCTCTCTCTCTCTCAAGTAGGAGTCGATTGATACGCGAACCTGTTCTCGTTATTGTCTCGGTCCCTGCGGTTGAAGATCGAGGCGGTTCGTTCGTTTGTTCGTTCATTCGCTCACTCTCATTCGCTCACTCACTCATTCTCATTCGCTCACTTACTCACTCATTCGTTCACTCACTCACTAACTCACTCATTCACTAACTAACTCACCCACTCAATCACTTATTTACTCACTCACTCACTCATCACTCATTCACTCACTCACTCACTCACTCACTCACTCACTCACTCACTCACTCATTCACTCACTCACTCACTCACTTCACTCAGGACAAAAGGACAACAGCACTTCACTCCCACTTCATCTACACGTCACTACATTAACTACAAACTGCAACTCAATTCCCTGACGCAACACAGAGAACTCAACGTCAAGCATCCACAGCCACGAGAAGCGAATACCAATGTTTACAAGATCAATTTGGGCTGGGGTGCCACATTGAGGTCATAAGGCGCCGCGAGGACCAGAGGGACAGTCGGCACTAGGTTTGGGTCTTGACGGGGTCTTGTGTAGGGCGGGGGGGAGGGTCTCCGTGGGGACTATGCGAGTAGGGAAACGTCAGTCTTCAGCGTGACTCATCCTCCTAAAATACCTCTCTCTCTCTCTCTCTCTCTCTCTCTCTCTCTCTCGATCGTGTCTTCGGCTCCTCCAGTGTCCCTCCCTCCCTTCCTCACTCGCATTCTCTTCTTCCTTCAGCTCTCTCTCTCTCTCTCTCTCTCTCTCTCTCTCTCTCTCTCTCTCTCTCTCTCTCTCTCTCCTTCTGTCCTTATTTCCTTCGTGCATTTTACTTCTTCTCTTATTCTTTTTTACTCTCCTTTCTCTCTCATTTCCTTCTCTAAGCTCCTCTTACCCTCCTTTTCTTCTTCCTTCAGCTTCCTTCGTTCTTCTTTCCTTTCTTCTCAAGCTCTCTGCCTCCTTCTCTCCTCCTCCTTTCCTCCCTCTCTTGAGTCAGCCTTCATTCTTTAGTTTTCTCTTTTCCTCCATTCCTCCGTTCTTTCTCCTGCTCTTTCCTTTCCCCATCCTTATCCTCATCATTCTCCTTCCCCTCTTTCCTCCAGTTCTTCCTCCAGTCCCTCACATCCTTTAGTCTCCTTCCTTACACTCTCAATCTCTCCATTCTCATATCCACTCTTCATCTTCATCCTCCTCCTCCTCCTTCTCCTCCTCCTCCTCTTCCTCTTCCCAACCTTTTAGTGGTCCATTTGTTCCCGGTTCGTCTCTTCCCTGTCATTCACCCTCGCGTCCTCTGCCTCTGCCTCTCCTCTGCCCTGACACGCGATAAAGCAGCACTTCATCCACGCCCTTTCCTTTCTTGGGCCACGCGTCACTGTCCCACAAGCCAAACACCACAGTATCATCTCCAGAAACTCTCGCCAGCCAGCGTCACCGATCTAAAAGAGGCACCGCCCTTATATGACAGCGAATCGTCTCCTGGTTCTCTTTC